>NC_066840.1:25291239-25318032 GCF_001640805.2 Lates calcarifer | reverse complement strand
AATCTGTGAAGGCAGTCAGGCGTTTGGAACGATCGAGCAGCTGTTTTTTAAAACACTTTTGGTCAAATAAACCAATTTAAAGCGATTGAATGATCATATTCAGCGTCTAATCTCCTCTGATGGTATTTTACCTATATTACACCACAGTGCTATTGATCCGTATCGATCCCTCCGTCCTCACCATTACCCCCATGTCTGTCAGTAATAAAATACAGCTTCCTGTGGGTCACTCCGGGTTTCCTAACCTCTCTGAAACTGAAAAATCACTACAGTAATCCTGTGTAATGCGTTTGAGGAGGAGAGCGCAGTCGGCTGTGTGCACGGTTCCCTATAGTGCATATAGGAGCATCACCACAGTGGGGTTTCATTATGGCTCCATCCGAGGCTTTAAGAGTTCTGCAGGGACTCTCGGTCTGTAGAGAAGAATATAAAATGGCAGTAAAAAAGCTCGTCATTATAATCAGAGGTTTGTCTTCCCACTGTAATATTAGAGCTAATCTGCCTTCAGGGACTCCTGGGGCTGCTTAAAGCAACGATACAACAGTCCATTCATCTGAGGCTGCTCATAAACCAGTCATACAGGCGAGGGAGCGTATCTCTCTCCATATCTGGTTCTCTGTACACCCTCCCTGCACCTGAGGCCTCCTGGGCACCTGTAGCAGCAAATTTAACACCCTCTCCCTCCATGTTTACCCCCACCACTACCTGAGGTGGGAGCAGGATTTTTGCTGTATGTGCTGTTAACATGAGCAGGAGTCCAAATAAAGGCGTCTGAGTTTCAGTGTAAACTGTGAAGCTGGACGAGGGAGCAGGTGATGATGAATAACCCACCGCAGCCGAGCGAGCAGGCGTGTGTCACCAGCAGGGAATCCAGTCCGTCCGGTCCTCCGGTCTCCGGCTTTACAGCCCTCCTTCCTCCTTCTGCTGGTGGAGGGTGAGAGAGAGGGTGGGCGTTCGACCTGCTCTACATGATAGAGAGAGAGGGAGAGGGAGAGGAGGGGGGAGTCGGGTATTTACATGCAAACTGCATCTGCCTTCCCCTGACAGAGAGCGGGCTGTAGTAGTAAACGCCGCTGCAGTGGTCATTTCTAAACGCTGCGTGAACGTTCTGGTGGCGTCTCATTAATGGGAGACAGGTGTGTCTCTGTTCCTACACTTGACCTTTGACCCCCATTCCTTACTACCCATGTCGCCCCGCTCTTATCATTTCTTGCGAAACACTTTGATGACTCTGACGTTTCTCTGAAACCTGAGACCTCGCCACAGTCGCACTCGGCCTCGGCAGAGACGTCGCGGGGCTCAGCTGAGCGGTGCTGTGTATTTCCTGGAGTAACAGCAGTGTCCGCTGCTGTGGCGTTGGTGTTTCTGGTGAAAATGCAAATGTGAAGCAGGCGTTTTGGTTTAAGGAATAGATGTAGCCTTGTTACTTGTGGCTTTAAGTTGCAGTTCAACATCTTTGCTTTGTGTTATTGTCAGAAAAATGTTCTCCAAACATAAGCAGCTCATTAAAGCCTCTGAGGTTCAGGCTGTGGTTTCGGGTCAAACAGGAGGTTTCCCCCTGTGCATTAGATCAGACCTGTGTTCTGATTTCTGCCACTGTAAACATATATTCAGATTTACTGTGCAGCAGCAGTGGCTGAGCTGGAGATATTCTCTCAGAGGTTTGTGGCCGGTGTGGACGGCGAGGCCCCGCTGTCACCGGAGCCGCAGTGGCAAGGGGCGAGGTCTGAGGTTTGATACCAGGCTTTGGTATTCCTTTCTGCCTCCTCTAATTTGGAGGTGCATCCATCCAATTTTTTCCAGATAAAACAACAACAAACGTCACGGTCATCCACGGCTCTGCGGGAGGGTGAGGGGGCGGGAGGTGGAGGATTAGTCAGCGGAGAGAGAAGAAGATGAAATGAGGAGGAAAAAAAGACGAGGAGGAGGAGGAGGAGGAGGAGGGGAGGTCGACGAGAGTCCGTTCTGCACATTTCTGCGTAAAAATTGGAGATCTGAGCGAGCCGTGTTGTTAATGCCCGTCATTAAAATGGGAGCTGGGAGAGTGGAAATGGGTTTGGTGTGTGAAATGGAAGCACACACACACACACATTCACATTCCTGCTCTGCGGAAAAAGAGGTGGCCACGCTTCCGATTTAAGACTTTTCACGGCAGGTTTCCCCCAGTTTTTTTCCTTCTTTCTTTCAGGTTCAGGTTTGACAACGAGCGAGAGCGAACCTAAAACTCAGTGATGCACAGAAGCAACAGTTATATTCTGTCACCTTTCTCCCAAACGACAGAGCTGATTAGCTCAAGTGTTAAGATCTCGTTTCACGTCTTTTTGTGGGAAGTGACAGTCACGTCTTTGGAATCTCAGGAGAATTTGTGGACGGACAATTCAGTGTCTTGAATTGTGGTCGCTCGTGTTGCTTCATTTTCCTGATTTGTGGAGGTCTGGGGAGGTGAAAACATCCAGACCTTTATGATTAAAAGCCCAAACATCCATTATTTCTGTGTTATGGAGGTATTCAGATTTAGCTGCGCAGAATATAAAGACAGAGGCAGTAGATGCACATGTTTAATATCTTCAACCTCCATTTTAGGATGAAGAGTGCGGAGGTGACGGCTCCATTTAGCTCTTTTTTTATTTTCTGTTTTTTCCAAAGAACCAGAGGTCAGTTATGTCCACCCCCCCATCATGAAACCCATAAATGGTCATATCAGTGTAACAGCACTGACTGTGGAGCACACTGTGGGAAACATGCTCCACTCTTTAATAAGGCAGGGAGTCACAGGGGAACGCAGGGCACGATACAGTCACAGCTCATCGCCTGGGATGTTGTGTACGAGTGGAAATTTTGACCCGATGCTGACGCTAAAAAAGATTTAACTAAACCAGACGCTGGATTTCTTTAATGCAAGATACATGTGTTGATTTTAGTTGTAAATGAAACAGAAACATGCAGAGGATTCATTGTGCAGTTGGTGTGGAAGACACGTAGCCACCACCGAACATTAAATCGACCGTTCACCTGAGGCTCCTGTCGTCGTTTTGGTAGCTTAGATTAAAAACAATGAAAGGGTGGAGGGGTCAGCAGAATCATTAGAAACTGTCCTGAGGGGAATCATAAACATCCACAGCTCGTGTCATCTGAACGTGTCTGTCCGTGGTGGGGACAGATGGACAGACGTCGTCGTTTCCTGCTGTAAATGGGGCTGTATTGATTTTTTGATTTTTCTTGTGTGCGTCAGAATCGGGTTAAAATCAGGTCCATGGTTTGAAACTCGCTCCCACTCTGAGCAGCAGGTGTCATTTCACTCCGTCAGCTCTGTGTGTTTCCAGTGTTTGGTGCATGAACAGCTGGAGGAGCGTCCGAGCTGTTCGTACCGAGCTGTATGTAATTCATACATTTATTAATTTCACTTTTTGTTTTGATTCATGACGACAGAATCGTGACAAACACCGAAGATGTTCTGTTTAAAGTGAAGAGCAACATGTTTGCTTTATAAATGAAATGATTAATTATCAGCACAGTTATTGGTCTTTTTACAGTTTCAGCCCTGATCTGTCAAACTGTTGAGTTTCTTTGAGTCTCAGACTGAAGCTCGGCTGTGACTAACGACTGATTCAATGATTGATCAGTCAATCGTTTGTCTGGGAAATGGTGGAAAACCTAAATTACAAATTCCCATTTGGACATCTGTGCATTGTTTTAATGCGACCAACGGTCCAAAACCAAGAGATATTCAATAATTATAACGATTCAATGATTCCAATCAATTTTAAAAATTGATAATCGGTTGATGGATGAATTGTTAAAGCTCTTTGTGTAGTATTAGTAGCTGAAGTTGTGTCATGTGTGTTTAATATCTTAACATCTGATTGATACAGTGATCTGATGTTAGTTTATTGCCGATTGATCGGTTGATATCGGTTTGTGAAATCATTCCAATTTGGTGCGAATCCAGGAATTTTGCAACATTCCGGTTTTGGTGAAGGTTTTGGCTCTGAGAGCCGCCGTAGTTAACACTGATTTAATCCAAGTTTTCTTCCTTTTATATGTTTATTTTTCAGCTAAATTTTCTCACCAAAAATATTTTGTGTTTTATTGTAAAAATATCGAATAGCAGCCGTTTTATTTTCCGATTTTCTTTCTTTAAATGTTGATGGTTGTGTTTGCTCTGATCTGTCTCTAATCACGTGTTGGAGACTGAAACATGAACAGTTTGTGTTTTGTATCTTCATGTTAGCGGTGGTTTTCCACGCTGTTAGACTCGGTCAGGTCGTCCGTGCAGCTGTGGTCTGTTTCCATTTTGTCCTCGTGCTCTTGCCGTAGTCTGACGTGTGGAATAAATATGTTGCTGTGGATTTGAAAGAGCGTTCAGATGATGCCTGATCTTTACTTTATTCCAGCCTGCTGTTCATCTGCCATCCACTCCCATAATCCCCTTTTACTGCTGCCGCTGCCAGAGGATCAGTGTGTGTGTGTGTGTGTGTGTGTGTGTGTGTGTGGATCAGAGGTTAGACAGACATCCTGTCAGTAGAAGGTCACACGTTTTGATCCCCGACCAGTCAGATTTCCTGCCACTGTGCCTCTGAGCAAGGCAGAGCAACAGGAAGGAGACAACAACACC
The DNA here is from genome assembly GCF_001640805.2 of Lates calcarifer. NCBI lineage: Eukaryota > Metazoa > Chordata > Actinopteri > Centropomidae > Lates > Lates calcarifer. Next base: position 25,313,417 of record NC_066840.1, on the reverse strand, counting down.
GTGACCGAAACCAGTCACCAAACCATAAAAACCAGTGAGTCAGCGCGAGTTAATCTGCAGCTTCCTGTCTGACAGTAACAGCAGCCTGATCACCTTCACTGCTGCACACACACACACACACAGTATGTACACAATGTGTCATTCACAAACCATGACACATGACCCAACACCTGCACCTGTGTGGAGGCGTACAGGTGTGTCAGGAGGTATGAAAACTATTATGACTGATGCAGTGTGAGTGTGAGCAGCACTGATTGTTACTCAGTGATGTTAGTACAAAATGACTTTATTAAATTCATTTAAATATTAATTCTTTTGTCTAGAAAATGAGAGAAAATGGTGAAAATGTTCTTCAGGTGTTTCGTCCAGTCTACAAACTAAAAGGTATTAAACTCTCATTTGTCGAGTCGATGATAAAGATGATTTTAATCAACGTGGTGTGGATTTTAGATGTTTTTAGTTCAGTGAAGTCGTACGTCTGTTTGGGTGTAAACAACTTAAACTTTTGTGTCTTTTGTGTAATGAAGGAAATAGTTTGTAGAAACCTGTGTTTATTCTTCTTAAAGTTAGATATGAAATAAAAAACCTGGATATCAATGATAATCTGTTGATGTTCTAGTAATACCACTGTAGAAGTGTTTGTGTAGTCCCATCGTCCTGAAACAAGATTTGTTTTATCTTAATGTGAACAACGTGGACAAAACAGAAGAAAACAAAGTTTCTTTATGAACGAGACGAGAAGCTGAAGTTTCAGAGTCTCAGGCGCTCGAATCAAAACGGTTCCAGTGATGTGATTTGATTCAGGTCGTCACTACTCTGTCCACAAGTTGAGACTTGTTATAGCTTTAAAATGCATCCCAGTTGCTATGGTTACGCCCGGCGTCCACGGTACTCCGGAGTCTTTGAGCGTCTAAAATGGAGACTTTCTGGTCCTGGTTTAGTTTAAAAACTCCAGAGGTTCAGTTTTAGTCTGGATCTTCTGGTTCTTCTCGGTCAACGTGTTCTTCCCCTGACTCGCTCCTTCATCTGTCATTTTTCATGAGAAGACGTGAGAGCACACACACACACACACACACACACACACACAGGTGGTGTCAGGAGGCAGAAAGACTCTGGCAACAGTCGACTGCTGCATCTGAATAGGGAGGATGTGTGTGTGTTTGTGTGTGTGCTAATCTGCCTCAAACAATGGTAGTGAATAGAGTAATCCTCTTTGTGCTACAGGGCGGAGGTGGGGGGGGGGACCACACACACACACACACACACACACACACACACACTGGACTGTCCAGAGAACTCACCTCAACCATGAACATCCTGTCCATCTGAGATCTGAAAACATCAAAGCATCTTTTGATTTTCTCTGTGTGTGTGTGTGTGTGTGATATTTAATTCAGGCCAGCTCTGGTATGTGTGCCAACACACAGTTCTGGACATTCAGGTTATTGTAGTTTATATAGGGAACCTGGGTGTGTGTGTGCAGGTGTGTGTGGGACAGAAACTTTGAGAACTGGTTTCCAGTCTGGAAACTGGCCACCGGCTGCTGCGCTGCCAGATTTCTCTCATAGCTTAATGTTTTCTAATTGGTCTGATAATGTTCCTGTGTGGTTACAGAACACATCAGTGGAATTAAACATGATACCAGGGATTGTTCAACCCTTTATGTAACACAGACGCTGACTTGTGTTTGGTTTCTGTCGCAACAGAAACAGCTTCAGTGGAAATGAGCTTCAGTAATTAGTTCAACTAAAGAGCAGCAGACTGATGTTGAAGCTGACTTTACCTCACACTGTTCAGCTCCTTCAGCTTTATTCTTTAACGTCAGGCTGTTTCAGCTCTGATAGGAAAGTGAAGAAAATCCATCTCAGTTTCCTGATTTCTTCTCTGGTAACTACAGCTGCTGCAGTTTGAGGAGAGCGATTAATTCGCACGTCAGTTTATTTTTCGAGCTGTTGCAGGATGGGTTTCCTACGTGGTGAAAAGGTGATGACGTCGATCCACGAATGAAGTTTAGTTGGTCTCTGCCTCCTCAAATGCGGCGGTCGTGTTTCCACCAGGACCTCAAACTGTCCTGCAAACGCCCAAAAAAATATGTCCCCAACCGGCCGCGGTGCAGCTTCAGCTTCATCTGTGAAAAGGCCTCAAGTCAGGACAGAGAGGATGTTGGTGAATCAGCAGCTGGATGGATCTGCCTCACATCAGTAGGAACCTGTCCTATAGAGAATCAGACAGCCGGGCAGTTTGATTCGATGGGACGGGAGAGGAGGGGCTGTTCATTGGTTGGATCTTTTTTTTTTTTTGGTGATGCGTGGGGTTAAAGCAGCAGATGCACAGTTCAGCCAGAAGTTCAGCAGCTCAGGTCCTGGGATCTTTAAAGTTTAATCAGCTCAGTAGAAACAATCTGAAGGTCAGTCGTCCACTTTATATTATTTCTCCTGTGGCAGGGTCGTGTGCTGTTTTATTGCTGCTGTGTGTGTGTGTGTGTGTGTGGCAGAGGTTTGATCGATTTGATGATTTGTTTTCTAATAATATTTGATTTACAGGATTAACGTGCAGCGTTTTATCAGGTATTTATTTAATTAGCAGGATGAACTGTGAGCAGCTTTCTGCTTCTTCTTCTCTAAACAAAGTTACAAACAAATGTGACAGATTTCATTTATTTCTGTCAAATAAATTGGTTTCATAGGATCAAGGTGTAATTCAGTCATTTAGAGCAGTGAAGTTAAAAGTGTTTAATCATGGTTTGTTGAATGTCCTCGTTTGATGTGTATCATCAGAATTAGAGGTTTAATCAGCTTCATTGATCCTGATCAGTCTCAGCTCAGGGAAGTGTTTGTATTATGGATCAGAATTTCTACTTATGTTCCAGCTCAGCCTATAAGCCAAGTACGTGATTGATAAGAGCAGGCAGTGAGTTCAATAAGTGATTGATTTTAAAGGTAAAGTCGCTGCTTCCATCCTCTGCTCTGGATCCAAATCTGAATATTTGCTGGTTTTCTTTCTTGTACCTTTGAGTTTTGTCAGACTTGTTGATTGGATGTTGTAACTCGAGTTGATTTTAAGTGTTTTTACGTAAAGTTTTTTCCTTATTGAAGAACTCAGATAAAGTGCGACACAAACCTCTGCTGTGTTTACAGGCGTGTTCAGGGGCAGCTGTAACTCTGTAGCTCGTCCACCTAATGTAAAGTAATGTCGTTCAGTCGTTAAGTTGTGTGATGCAGATGGGGCATTAACATGGAGACACACACACACTCAGTGGGTGGTAACAGGAGCATTGAGCTGCTTTGTGATGTACAGACGAGTCCTGTTGTCCGGACACGCCCTCCACCTCTTCTATTGTGAGTCAGACACAACGACTGTGAGCGGGAGTCGAGCGGTCGCTGCCGCCTCATCACACATGGAAATGTTACTGTACTTAACCAACCCCCACACACACACACACATACAGAGGCCTCTCTGCACACAAACACACACACACACACACAGAGGCTGGTCGGTGAGAACGTTTCAGACTGTGGGAAAAAGGACGAGCTGGACGATCTCTGGTTCACCCGGCACCGTCCCTGAGGAGGCCACACACACACACACACACACACACACAGCTACACAAAAGCACACACTTCCACAGCACACACTACATGTGAACAAACATATCAACGTGTTCGTGCACAAACAGGAATTCACTGCACTTTGATTTTTCTGCTTCAGCTCTCTTGACGTTTGACCCTGAGATAAATTTAGATCCTGAATCTCTCACGACCCAGGAGCTGTTTTTTTTTTAAAGCTGCGACTCCATATGTTACAACTTTATTTTGAAATCTGGAGACGATCCCAAACTTTCTAAAGACACCAGATCTGTTAAATAAACTCCTCAAGGTGAGGAACAAGCTCTAAATCTGTATTAAAACCCAGGATTAAGATATCCCTGTTTGAATCTGACTGTGTTTAGTTTGAATCTTCGAGCCTCCTTCTCTCTCCCTCGTGATGTGTTTCCTGATTTATTTTTTTCACCTGCTGGCAAAACATGAGGTCACTGTTAAACAAACTGTGCCTTCAGGGCGGAGCAGAGGAGCCAGTTTACATGTAAATACACAAGAGAACAAACGTGTGGAACTGAACTGAGATCAGCCTGACTGTGGTTCTGTGTGTGACTGGTTGGTGTAGTTTTGTGCAGACAGACTGTTGTGTTGTGTCGGCGTTGAATCAGACTGGACGTCGGCCAGCGTGCAGTGTTGTCTCAGCTCCGTTTCCACGGTGACGTGTGGAATGCCTCGGGGGGGCGGGGGGGTCAGAGGTCAGAGGTCGGCGGTGGTTTGGGGTATTTAGCAGCTCTGGAGGAAAATGTGAGAAAAGAAACACACACATACTGTATCTGTACACACACACACACGCACACACACCACAGGGGTAATTAGGTGTGTGTGTGTGTGTGTGTGTCACAGCAGGGAGTCGACACTTGAGACGAACAACAGCTACAACAATGTCAAACATTTGCTGCTTTTAGCTTCCGTCGTTCAGGTTCTCATCGTAAACTGGATCAGTTTCAGACTGTGGGTGTTGGTCAGACCTGGTCCTGGTCTGTGATCAACAGTCATTGATTAATTGATCAGATATCAGAGATCAGTTTTGGTCATTTGAATGTTCTTCCTCCCAGTGTTCCAGTTAAAAGTTTAGAAAGAGCGAGGGTGGTCAAAGACGCACCACAGAAATATAGAAATATAATCAATATAATATAGAAACTGGCAGTTGTCATTATCAGTTAATCTGCTGATTATTTTTTGATGAATAAATTAAATCTTTTGTCTATAAAACATCAGAGAAAAGCAAAAAAAATCTGTGAATGTCTCAACTAACTCTGTGCACAGTCGTAGAAGACTCATGAACAAACTGTAGTGTTCGTATTTACCATGAAGTTTTCTAACAGACATGTTCTTTTGTTCACTGTTACTGCGAACTCACACTCAGGACAAATCTTCACGGATCAAGGTTCAGTTTATTCCTTAATAAAGTGACAGAGCTCCAGTGCTGATTACAGCACAGGAGTTATTAATTTAGAAGATACAGTTACACATTAATCAACATTAACAACATCAGTGTAAAAGTTTCAGCTCAGTTACTTTTAAAAACAAAACTAAAACAAATGATTGTATTTTCTGCAGGATAAAGTTAAAAGTGTAAAAACATGAATGACATTAATCAGCTGATAAATTTAAACCTCAACAATTCAATAATATTAAGATCCACTGAACTGAATTGTACGTAGTTTTTGTCATGCACATGAACTCTGATTCTGTGAAGGTAAAAAATGAGAAATACAGTTTAATCTGAATTCATCTGAAACTCACTGACCCTCAGTTCTTCTCTGTGTCCTTGTGTTTTGTTATTAATTCTTCTCTCAGACTGTTTCAGCCAAGTTTAGACTCTTTTTCTTCAGGTACAGCTGCTTCTGTTCACTGAGAACATTTAATGTTTGTTCAATGAAAGAGTTTGTAGAGAAGCACAGACACAGTGAGAACTCTGCTGCAGCCTGTTATCACCGTGACGCTCTGATGTGTAACACTTTTATTTTCTGTGCACAGACGAACAGAGGAGGTGTTGTGGTGTGTGAGGGGTCAGTTGGCGTTCAAATAACTTTATTAACACGGCTTTATGTTTTCTTTGTGGACGACAGAAGCTGCAGGGAGAGTTCAGATCGCTGATTCACTTCATGTCACCGGATGAATGTGCACAAGGCTCGACTTCTCTTTCTCGCTCTGTAAGAGACTTAACGGGCTCAGAAAATACAAGCCCCCCCCTCCCCCCAAACACACACACACACACACACACACAGTCTGAGGATGAGGAGGAGGAAAGCGTCAGGACTTCTTGCTTCCTGCTCAGCATGCTGGTCCATGTTGTGTGTGTGTGGACGTGAGGAGAAAAAAAAACACTTTTTTTCTTCAGATTAACCTCAGCGACCTGCAGCCGAGAAACTCGGCAGAGAGAAGAAAGTGAGGGAAAGGTGGAGAGGAAGAAAGAGTTGGTATCTAGAGGAGTCTGGCTCAAACGTAGCACGGCAGTGAAACAGCAGACATCAGGTGAAGACTCAGTTTGTCAGTGAAAACATCTGAACAGCTCAGTGGGAAGAACAGTTTTCTTCAGGGAGTCTGCGAGGAGTCGTCTGAAATCAGAAAAGTTCTTACGTCAAAGTTTTAACTGGTAAAATATGTTGAACCATTTAAATAGGAGTGGATGTCAGGATGTTCACGATCGTCCCAAACATCATCACATGATCAGTTTTATGTCTTAAATTCTGACAAAGCAGATGGATAACAAATGTCCTTATTTCTTCATTATCAATATTTAAAATCTGAGTTCATGATTCTTACAAACAGCCTCATGAGATAATAACAACGTCTGCAGGCCTTTAAGAATGATACTGTTTTCTGTTTAGTGTTTTAAATAAACTTGAGGATATCACTCTCAGTGAGCGTGCTATTCCTGTGGCAGGAAACCAAAGCAGCCACTTTAGCCTGATGAGTCAGTTGTGACCTGATTTACTCTGAAATAAGCTGTTAGGCCCCGACTGACCCTGACTCTGCTGTTTATGTATCTCATCACCCCTTAAAGTACACGAGGAAGAGCTGGATAAAGCGGACTCTGTTTTCTCTGCATTGTGATTCTGCAAACACGACTTTGGACGGGTTTCCACTAAACACGATCTTAGTTCTTTAAAGCAGACAACAGACGAGTCACATTCAAACGAGACAGATACAGTGAAGTAAATACTGCTGAATCCAGAATGCAATAAAGTTTTTCTGCTGTGTGATCCTGAAGGTCAAAGATCACCTGTTGTTGTCAGATGTCTGTTGCTGTGTTTGTTCATATTTGGTTGTATATATGACACAGAACTTTGTCCTCAGCGGGTAATGACACGGAGCTGTTGTTTTCGTTGACTCGCTGCCTCCCGTCACTGTTTTTGCCCGGGTGTCGCCGGCAGCAGCGCTTGGTTTGTCTTCCTGTCAGAGACTGGCAGCAGGAGGGAGTCATCACTCTGTGCTGCTCTCTGCACACTGCAGCCGGCGACCAGACCGAGCCCCAAAACCTTGTCACCTTCGGGTCCCTCAGATCTGTTTGGGACACATTTACTGGTCCAAGGAGACAAGTTTCACAATCTATCTCTGAAAGACTGCGGGATAAATCTGGCAGAGCAGCAGCTCTGTGGATCCTGGGTCAACCCTCTGTTTTCTGGTGTTTCGGTGTTTGGAGGAGCAGTGACGGCTGGCCTCACTGACCTGTCTTCTCCATCTCTTTCAGAGCGGTGCTGTCGGGTGGAGACATGGCGGCGCTGAGGTGGGAGGTTCTGTTGTTGGTGGTTGTCCTGCTGGTCTCCTGTAACGCCGCGCCCACCGACATCCTGTATCGCGTTCCTGAGGAGCAGCCGCCCAACACGCTGATCGGGAGTCTGGCGGCCGACCAGGGCCTGCCCGACACCGGTCACCTCTACAAGCTGGAGGTGGGCTCCCCATACCTGAGGGTGGACGGCAAGACCGGCGACATCTACACCACCGAGATCCCCATCGACCGCGAGACGCTGAGGGACTGCCGCAATCTGTTTGAGGGCGACAGATGTTTCCTGGAGTTTGAGGTGTCGATCACCGACATGGTGAAGGGCATCGGCTCGGGGCCGCGGCTGATCGAAGGCCGCATCGAGGTGCTGGACATCAACGACAACACGCCGCAGTTCTCCTCACCCATCCTCACCCTCTCCATCCCCGAGAACACGCACATCGGCGCCCTCTTCTCCATCCCCATGGCCACCGACCGGGACTCCGGCACCAACGGCGTGGCAGAGTACTCGCTGAGCACAGGGCCCGACGCCGACCAGCTCTTCAGCCTGCAGGTCGCCGTGGACACGGACGAGAAGCTGCCGCAGCTGGTCGTCATGGGCAACCTGGACCGCGAGAAGAAGGACTCGTACGACCTGAACATCCGGGTGGTGGACGGCGGGAAGCCGGCGAGGGCGAGCAGCGCCCTGCTGCGGGTCACCGTCACAGACCAGAACGACAACGCCCCCAAGTTTGAGAGGAGTCACTACGAGGCCGAGCTGCCGGAGAACAGCCCGCTGGGACACTCAGTGCTGCAGGTCAGTACACACACACACACAGCAGACCTGAAGCAACTAGTCAATTAATTGATTAGTCAATTGACAGAAAATCAATCGGCAACTATTGAGTTACTTTTGAGAAGTCAGTGGTTTCAGCCTCACAAAGGTAAATATTTGCTGGTTTTCTTGGCCACGATCAAAACAAAACGTCAACTGGATTATTTCAAATGTCTAATCCAATAATTATAATACTCAACAGATTAATCAATAATGAAAATAATAACTGAAAAAGACTTTTAGTCTCAGAGACAGGACGTTTTCCATCATGACTCTCAGCTTGTCTGTAGTTTAACCATCTTCATTTTCATTCATTTTATCTGGACTAGTGACTGTAACTGTGACCTACTTCTTGATAAAGTGATTGGCAGGAAGTTAATCAATAACTAATGATGGTGTAAAAGTTATTGTGTAACATAAATGAAATTAGAAATTTGACCCGTACAGGAAACAGCAAACATCCAAACGTCTTGATGACACTGGTAAGAATGATTCTAGCTGGAGTTTTTTCTGGAATTTAAGGGGAAAACTGTAAATCAACAGGTTGCCGTGTTTCAGTTGTGGATTAAAGTTCACATCAGGATTCAGTCGACATCGTACAAATATTTGTCCTCAGTATCAAACCTGAGTAAATATTCCACGGAAACCTCTCTGAGTTTCGTTCAGGATGAATCTGTCCCTGTTGGTGTCTGAGCGGTGGATTCGGACTCTTGTCCGCCAAACGTTGCAGTGGAACCTTTGCCCCTGCTGCTGATGATAACACTGAGAGCTGCAGGACAACATGGCGCAGTGACTGCACATAATACGCTGCTCAATTATCCGTACAGACAGATGGTGCGGTGGAGGTGAAGCAGGGCGTGGGATCGCTGCTTGTAGTCAAATATTAACCACTGATTCAACTTCACCTTTGAGCTCTCTGCCCAGGAGGAGGAGGAGGGGGTGAGGCCACGTACCGCCGCCGCTGCCGTCAGCGGGCAGAGCAGAGCGGGAAGGTTTTCAGTTTGGTTGAACAGCATCACAACAAACCCACCCACCTCAGTGTATCATCCTCTCCACTTCCTCCCGCTCCCCTTCCCCGCCTGACTGCGGTGCGACCAGCCAGCCTTCCAGTGAGCCGTGCATGACTTAATCTGAGTCAGTCATGAGATTATCCACGGGGCTTATTGGTATTATTGCTCTGGATGTGGCTCATTGCATTTCAGAGAGCCGCAGAATTCATTTCACTTAACGTGCGTTTGAGGAGTGATGCTTTAGAGGCAGCGGGACATCTCTGACTGACGACCCTGACCTGCTTAAATCGTCCAATGGCGGCACGGACATGTATATCCCTGCCTTTTGACTCGCTCTTTAAAGGAGTACACCGACACGTTCGGCATATTTTAACTGATTTTTCTATTCTGAAACCAAGCCATCTGATTTTCCACCTACCAGGCAGCAACTGGTGTCAGTTTATTGCAGTAGAAGTCACATTTGACCGTCCCTAAAGACGAGGAAAGAAAAGTTAAAACATTTATATTAAGTTCATCCATGACCTTGGAAATAGTAGGTGGACAAAAAAATCTTAACTCACCGTCCACAAACTTTTGCTTATCTTGTTGTAAATTTTTAATTTGATAAAAAAAAATCATTAGAGCTTTCAGCTGCTTCTCACAGTGACCTTCATCAGCAGATGGATGATGAGGAAGTTGATGAATCTGCTGTGGAAGACCTTGAGATGAGGGTAAAAAACCCTGGAAAAAGTTAAGTAGTTTTTCAATTTTAGTTTTAAGTTGAAAGCCCCACTAAAGTCGACTTTTCTTTAAGACATTTTACTCAAATATTTATGAATAAATAAGCAACAAAAGTTGACGTTAACAAAAACTCTTTGTTTGTTTATCACAAACTCGGGACTGCTGGGGCATGGATTGATCAGATTTGATTGATTTGGATTCAGATATTCCTCTTGAACCTGATTTTTTCTCTGCTTATTTGAAGAAAGAAGCAACCAGAGACAAAAACGCAGAAATCTCTTGTGAAATAACCAAACCAGCTTTAACTGTGTGTTCAGGACATCGCTCACAGTAACAAACTGACTGAGGGAAATAAAGGTTTTCACGGCCTTTAATTGACTAATAATGATGAGAGTTCTTTGACTGATGAATTAGATGATTGCAAAAATCGGTCACATTGTTCCTCCAGTGTTATTGTCCCTTTTCAGACGAAGGATCTCCTCAAATCTAGAGCTCATTAAAAAACAAAGAACTGACAGAGATCTGACTGTCATTATCCCTAATGACTCATTTCCAAAAAAAGGCAATAAAACATTAAATATTTCTTTGACAATCAGATGATTAATCAACTAAAAAGAATCAGCCCAAAACGATTCCAAGAGTCCACACTATGGAAATTGTAATTATAATGTAACTGAGTCAACAATAAACCAGACAGGATGTTAACTGTGATGGATTATCTCTCTGTGAGCTGGTTTTCTTAGGAATGAACTGAAACCTCCGAGAAAGGAAAAGAGAGCAGGATAAAAAGCGATGGTTTAATTTGAAGAAGAGAAGAGAAATTAGAGGTTTACTGTGGGCTGAGACACAGAGAAAATCTGGTCTGCTCATTGGAGAGAACCAGTTGGTCTCGCTGGTTAACTGTTAACAGTGTTTATATTTGCTGTACGCCTGGACAGAGCGGCCTTGGACAGCAGCCAGCTCAGCTCTGGCTTCATCACAGCGGCACCGTGCTCCGGCAGCTCAACTGTTCAATACACAATTCTCAGAAACTGTCAATAATTCACCGCTGTTTGGTGATGTCTGCTGCTTAAAGCCACACCAGGAGGAAAGGAAATCAATGGGCAGGAGAAATTATAATTTCACTTTAATGCTTTCTTTAACCTTAACCTCTTTGACTTGGATCAGTGACTTCCACGGTCACCCCCGAGTGCCGGTGACGGTCTGTCACAGTCTGTGATCCTGAGCAGGCAGGAAACCAGATATTTATTATGTGGCAGTATGAAGTGGAGTCTGTGGAAAAGGAAAGTCCCTCAGAGATTCTGTCGGCTGCATTAACCTTTTAAACCCCGATTTCCTCCTCAAATGTTCATTTCAATGCTTGTGTGAGATACTCTCCCGCCACTGACTCTTTAACATAATCTAAGACCTCATGGTTTTTATGGACGCGCCATTCCTGAAAATGTTAGATGATACCAGCTTAACTCAGCATGTAGACTGGAATGAGGCTGCAGCTAATGATTAGCTTTAAGAAAGGATGGACCTATTATTGATCCTCTGCAGGGGAAATAATTTTCACAATCATCGATTAATCATTTGATCAATAAAACATACATCCAGGAGGCCAAGGGAACGTCCTCATATGTCCAACCCACAACAAATATACCAAAACATAAATGTATAGTAATGTAAGACCAAGAAAAGCCAGCAAGTATTTTCCGTGTTTTCCTGAATAATTACTTGATGAAGTATTTGTTTATTAGTCCAATAGTTGCTGATTAATTTTCTGTCTATTGATTAATTGATGCAGATGTAGCCTGGAAATGTGAAGCTCATTTGTTAACATGTTATATCACTTTTCTTTAATCTGTAGAAAAACCTGAGTGCTTTGGTTTGTGGAAGTTTCTGCTCCTGGCCAGGAAACAGTCCTGTACATAACCCCTCGTAAAACCACAATTAATGAGATTAATTAATGAGATTTAGAGGTGCTGTTAGGCTCATTTTCTTACAGCCAGGCTAACTGTTTCCCCCGTTTCCAGTCTTTATGCTAAGCTAAGCTAACCATCTGCTGGTGGTAGCTATATATTTACCAACAGATATTAGAGTGGTATTGATCTTCTCATCTTAATCCTGGCAGGAAAGCACACAAGTGTATTTCCCAAAATGTCAAAGTATTCCTTTAAAAACTTTGGCATCACCACTCCACTTCATAATAGATTTCTGTGTCCTTGGCCCAAACATCATGAATTTTATTGTTTGTTTGAATAAGCTCGAATAATCTCACCCCCTCTGGCAGATTTTATTTCCTTGTGTTTTTTTTAAGAATCCAATGTTTTTAGGATTTAAATTTTAGGAGATTATTTTGCTGAGTGCAAGCTTGGCTCAGATCCAGCTCTGCTTTAAAGGAATAAATGGCCTTAAAATTTAAAAACCCTAATTACATTACTGTAAGTCCCAGGTGAAGACTGTAGAAACGCTGAAACAGCAGCACCTGGGACATTTAAATCAGCTGTTCAACAACTAGTTCATTTGAAACTACACACCGACCTACATTTCCTCACAGCAGCTGAGGCATTGAATGAACGCAATTAAAAAGTATTAGATGTGTAGATAGAAAGGCATCCTAATGAGTACATCCTAAGTGACATTCTGCTGACTGCTAGTACCTCCTAATTGACTAATTACCTCCATTTACTTTGGGTTTGGGCGTACGAAGCCGGACCGTGGCCGATGTTGGTCTGTCCTGTCTGGCCTCATAATGGGCCCCGAGGAGCCGGGGCTTTTCTGATAATGAGAGGAACATTAACATTCACTCATCTGCCCATCAGACGCCAATGACCCGCTGCATGGCCGTTAGATGTTGTTGTGTGCACTCAGCTTTGATAGTCTTTTATGTTTCACACACAGCAGAAAAAAACTCCTCCCCTTCAGGAAAACACAAAGGGCTTTGTAGTGTTGCATTACTAATGGTCGTGGCTCTTTGTATGTCAAAGAATCTAAATAGTCAATAAAATTTAACTGAGGTTATAATGGAAACACGCAGCGAAACATCAGTTTTGTCTATGAATTGACATAAATTAGTGGAAAAGGACTCAAATTTGAATATTTATGGTGTTTGACACATAACAGCATGTTAGTTTTTATGTTTTCTCAGTAGGACCCAAACGTATGTCGCAAGGAGGTTTTCAGGCTTTAACCAACAATGACCTCTGAGTAATTCATGAGTCCAGGAGGACTTTGTTAAGCTGTCAGAAGGTAACCCTTTTTTTTTGCCCCTCTAGGTCAGAGCCAACGATGCTGACACCGGCATCAATGGAGAGATTGACTACAGCCTCCATCAGGCATCAGAGACAGTCCAGAGGCTTCTACGCATTGACCGCTCCACCGGCATTATATACGTCAAAGGCCTGGTCGACCGTGAGGAAGAGAACTTCCTCAAGTTCTTTGTGGTTGCCAAAGATCGTGGACCCAACTCCAAGAGCTCCAAGGTCCTGGTGACCATCAATGTCAAGGACCAGAATGACAATGCACCGGCCATCGAGATCCGTGGTATTGGCTTGGTGACGCACCAGGACGGCGTGGCCAACATCTCTGAGGACATGCCCATTGGCACCCCAGTGGCGTTGGTGCAGGTGTCGGACCGTGACGAGGGTGAAAATGCGGTGGTTACATGTGTAGTCGCCGGTGATGTCCCCTTTCAGCTCCGACCTGCAAGCGAGTCAGCCAATGACCGGAAGAGGAAGTACTTCCTGCAGACAACTACCCTGCTGGATTATGAGCGTGTTAAGGATTACAGGATTGAAATTGTCGCTGTGGATTCTGGGAACCCAGCCCTGTCCAGCAGCAACTCCCTCAAAGTCCAAGTCACGGACATGAATGACAACACACCCAATTTTTCCCCTGCGATGCTCGAGGTGGACTTTGCAGAGGGCAACCAACCAGGTGACAAGGTGCTGGATGTTGTGGCGGCAGATGCAGACAGTGGTACCAATGCAGAGCTGACCTACAGCATCATCGAACGCTCAGCCACCAGACTTTTTGAGATTGACGCCAACACTGGGGAGGTCCGTGTGAAGAACCTGTTGGATCGGGAGGAGACGGAGCGGTATGAGTTCCGTGTGGCAGCAGCAGATAAGGGAGTTCCCAGCAAAACTGGCACTGCCACAGTGGTGATTAACGTCCTGGACCGCAATGACAATGACCCCAAGTTTATGCTGAGCGGCTACAGCTTCTCTGTCATTGAGAACATGCCTCCTCTCAATCCTGTTGGCGTGGTGACTGTCACTGATGCTGATAAAGGTGAAAATGCCAGAGTGAGGCTGTTTGTGGAACCGGACAATGGCAAGTTTGTCATCCAGAACGGCACGGGAACCATCCTGTCCAGTATCTCCTTTGACCGTGAGAAAGAAAGCACCTACACCTTCCGTCTGAAGGCAGTGGATGCTGGTGACCCACCTCGATCCTCTTATGTAGGCGTGACCATCAATGTCCTTGATGAGAATGACAATGCTCCCTATGTCACCAAACCAGCCAACTCCTCCTACACATACTTGACACCTGTTACCCCACTAGACACCCGTGTGGAGATGGTAGAGGCTGAGGACATTGACTCTGGACTCAATGCTGAGCTGGTCTACACCATCACAGGCGGCAACCCGTATGGCCTGTTCCACATCTCGCCCAGCAGTGGGGAGATCACATTGGCGCAGGAATTCACCGGCAAACACAATGGACTGCACCGCCTCGTGGTGAGGGTCAGTGATAAAGGCAAGCCTCCCCGCCACACCACCGCCCTGGTTCATGTTTTCGTCAACGACACCAAGTCCAATGTGTCCCTCATCGAGGCGCTGGTCGGACACAGCCTCTACACCCCCCTGGACAGGGACATTGCTGGAGATCCCAACTACGCCCTCGCTCAGCGTAGCAACATATTGTACGGTAGCCTGGCGGGTATTGCCGGTGTGATTCTAGTCATCGTAGCAGTGGTGGTCATCAGACACCGGCTGCAGAAGGACACCAAGAGCGGCTACCAGGCTGGCAAGAAGGAGAGTAAGGACCTGTACGCTCCAAAGCAGGGCCCCAAAAATGGCAAAGGGAAAAAGAGCAAAAAGGGGAAAGCTCCAAAACCTGCCAAGCCGCTGGAGGAGGACGAGGAGGCCAGCCTGCAGAAAGGCCTCAAGTTCAACCTCATCAACGACAGCGTCAACGACAGTCCCAGAATCCACCTGCCCCTTAACTACCCACCAGGAAGCCCCGATTTGGGCCGCCACTACCGCTCCAACTCCCCCCTACCCTCCATCCAGCTGCAGCCACAGTCGCCCTCCGCCTCCAAGAAGCACCAGGCTGTTCAGGACCTCCCGGCCACCAACACCTTCGTGGGAACGGGCGACAACAACTCCACAGGCTCCGACCAATATTCGGATTACAGCTACAAGGCTAACCCGCCCAAATACAGCAACAAACAGGTAGGAGACTACGCAAACACGGCATTGTACAACAGGAACATCTATTGGACCAACGGGGTGTATTAGTCATGCTGGGACTTATTTGACACAGCCGATATTCTTCCACCAAAGCTGCACTGATTCCCCTGCACAGCACCCATCCCCAAACTGCCATTTTCCCCTTTTACCTTTGGTTTGGTTTTGTTCACCATTTCTGTTCTGTTCAGTTGTTTGTTTTCACCTCAACATGGACACCACAATATTCACACCATGAAGGATTACATAAAGGATAGACCAGATATGGGCTTACCAGTATTTATCAGCTGATATTTGACTGGTATTTGGTGACTATAACCTCCCCCCAAAATGAACTCTGCTGATCCAGAACGTACTTGAGGGTGGTTTTTAATGTTTGCGTTGTGTTTTTGCTTTTCCTGTCCAATCATACATCAAAAAGAGTTCCAGTTATATCAAAACACACAATGTCATATTTTCAAGAGGTCTTACAATGCAATAATGGGTTCACGATTAATATTGGAAATTCCATATGGGTCTATCCTTAGCTTCTGTGTGTTTTTCCTTTGTTTTATTTGTCTTTGCTTTCACCTTTTCATGTTTTATTTGTGTTCACCTTTTCACGGTGGGTTATATGAAGGAGTTTATGAGTTTCTCCTTTTTTTTATTCTTCACAAATGTTTTGAGTCTGGATTCCTTTGTGCGGCCATTGAAAGGTTCACACTGACATCCTCATTAAGTCTGAATGTGTTTTTCTTTTTTTATTTTTTCTGGAGAGCTGATTCCAGGTTTAAAGCTGCTCTTTATGGCCGGATCAGCTTGTTGAAGTGTGACAAAGAGTGACTGTGAATTCCTGAGTTTCTTTTTTTTTTCTTTTTTTTACCCATTTTTATTGTTCCTTGGCTTTCTTTGGCCAGGAACTAGACTGGCTGAGCAGCATTTTAGAGTGTTTCCATCCAGTTCAGACCAATTTAAGGTAATTTCAGCTCGGTCAGGGAGCCAAGCAGTGAAGAAAGGAAAGAAAGAAAGGGAATAATAAGGAGGAGGGGGAGGGCGTTGTTAAAAAACCCACTACACTATGAAGGAAAAGGTACACTAAGACTAAATACAACCATTTCTTAACCTCCGCACCTCCTGTCAGGTCAGCTGAAATACGACTTAATTTTGCCGTGTTCCCAATCACCAAGGCTAAAAAGTCAATTGTTTGCACAGATTAATGGCAGGTAATTTTCCGGGCGCCCGCCTTATTTTACCCAGAGTGCCTTGCTCTATTCTATTTAATGTACAAAAAGGAGGGTGGGAGGGGGGATTGGAGATGGGGGCCATTAACCGTGCGATCGTGACGAGCTTTCACGCCACGTCGGCTGTTTTGTGGCTCCACGTTGATGGACTCGGGGGCTGTGAAAATGAAAATGTCATGTGCACTGTGAAATCTATGGAGACAATCACATTAAGGTGTCGTAGTGATGTTCAGACTGTACATATTATTTGTGAACGACATGTCAGATGTTTTGTTTTTGTTTGTGCTTTTTCATCTGCTGTTTATGTTGCAACATTACTGTGTGTTGTGTGTGCGCTTAACAAGGGGCATTTCATTGTTCTCCTGCTTTTTTAAGACTTGTGTTCACCATCTAAATACCTGTACCAAAGACTTACACACACACACACACACACACCTGCGTATTCGCTGCCATCACCATCATACAGTATATATATATAAAGCTGAAGTCCAGACTGTGTTTCCTTGTTTGGTTGGTCTTGCAGAGTTCCTGCTGGTGTTAGCAGCCTGCTAGCACTCCTGCTGGGTTAATGTTTAGCCTGTTAACACTTGAGCCCGCAGGCGTCACACTTCACTCTAAAGCCCCACAGCCTCATATCAACTGTTCCATCACACACCTGCTCCGTCATGTATCTTCTTCTCTGGGGAAATAAATGTACAGTGTTTTTTTGTTGTTGTTTTTTTACAGCTAAAAGCAGATTTTATTTCAATAAACATGTTGCTTAAATGTTAAAGTGGCGCTCTCTGTGGTTTCACTGGGTGGTTGAAGTGGGCGCGGTCACAACAGGAACAGTGGGATTACTGCAGGTGGAGGTACAGTATTTCATTTTCATTACCATCCATCACACGTGGAGAGAAAATGTATGTTAGTGCATGTTTACAGGATACAGGAGTCCAGTTTGAATTAAAATCCTTTAACAAAATCAAAGTAGGTGAAAGCAAACAATGACATAAAGTGCATTCAGAAAGTATTCAGACCCTTCACCTTTTTGTCATTTTCATTCACTTTATTATGTTTCTAAATTATATATATATTCTTCTGTCATAAAAATCTACAATAAATATCCCATAATGACAAAGTGAAAACAGAATTTTATTTTTTTTGCAAAGGTATTAAAAAAGGAAAAACAAAAATATGTCACTGATATAAATATTCAGACCCTTTGCTATGACAGTTTCCTACACCTTGACTGGAGTCCACCTGTTGTAAATTCAGTTGATTGGACTTGATTCTCTGGTCCGATGAAACCAAGACTGAACTGTTTGGCTTCAATTCTAAGCATCACGTCTGGAGGAAACCAGGCATGATGCTTAGAGCTGGATCTCCCATCTCCACCCAGGATCTCTGGCACTCAGCCACAGTGAAGTGATGATCCAGAGAAATGGGAGGAACCTGAGTCTCAAGAAGTGTTAAAATTCTGTTTTCACTTTGTCATTATGGGGTACTGAGAGTGATTTTTTTTTTTAATGTATTTTTTAATTTTAGCATCAGGCTGTAACATAAAAAAAATGTGAAGACAGTGAAGGGGGTGTGAATACTTTCTGGATGCAGTGTATAGCAAAAACAGCTGTTATGTACAGGCAAAGATACATTTACTGTAAGTATATACAAGGCACCTATATACAAAACAAACAACTTGTTTACAGGTCAAATTCTGACTGTTGACTAAACACAGAGGGAAACAAATGATGCAAACGATTCTGAGATAAATACTCAATAGATAACGTCAGAGTTTAATGTGCATTTAATAATGGATAAGATTAGATCAACTTTATCGATCGCACTCAGGGAACTTTCAGAGCAGCAGATGTGCAGATGAGTCACAGACACTGACATTGAAAACTGAAACTAACTGGTGTTTGGACAGTTTGTTTTTCTTGTAGCAGAGGTGATGTGACAGTTAGAGGAGCAGGACTGAGAGAGTGTCACAGGTTTGAATCCTGGACAGACCTGATGAATGTGGGTGGGAAAAGGCTGCTTCAGTGACCAGCAGATCAGACAGATGTGAGTGTTCAGACCCAAAACGAGAGCATCGTCATTTCAGTGAAAACTTTCCTGAGTCGACTCTAAAACCAAAGAAGAGGAGATTTCAGTTTGACCTTTAGAAAAACTAAATACATCTTCTCTCCCCGACCGTCTGTATGAACACGTCATCCATCCTGTCTGAGTCTGTCACTTTAAATTTACAGCTGCCTACCTGTTGGCCTGCACACACACCTACACACACACACTCAGTCTGTGGACTTTGAACCTGCAGCGAGGACAGAGGTCAAAACCAGACAGAGAAGGTGCCGAACCTGCCGGGGTCAAAGGTCAAATATCACTCAGGAACAGTTAATAGCGGCCAAGAGAGGCGAGGTCGAAGGTTAATGAGGTCACAGCCCCCCTCCTCCCCCCTCTCCCCCCTCCGTCTCTGCTCTGACTCCTCCCCCCGACTGGACTCCACATTAACAGTCCAGCAGCGTCCTCTCTGCTTTTACGCTGACCAACTCTGCTGTCTCTATGGTAACACAACGACCCGTGTGTGTGTGTGTGTGTGTGTGTGTGTGTGTGTGTGCTGACTCATAGTACTGACCAACCCTCCCCTCCACCTTCTTCCTCCCTCCCTCCCTCCCTCCAATCCAACACAATCCCTCCTTCTATGGAGAGCTCTGCCCTTTGAATGAAGAGAAGTGTGTGTGTGTGTGTGCATGTGTTGCCTGTCATTCAGTTTATATAAGCTCTGAGTTGAGTGTTTGTTTCTCTCTCCCACATGCTGCCTCTGATTTCATGGATTGCAACAGTCAGAGTTACATATTTGGCTGTAAACAGTCAGATAAAGGTCAGAGTTTCCGCTTCAGTCTCATTAATAAACAGAATCTCAGACGTTTTTGTTCCTTTATGGTGTTTAAAGTTTAGGTTTTGGAGACGTGAGCTGGCATCGACAGTGATATTGATGCACGAGCTCTGGGAGTCCGAGGATTTCCAGGTTCAGCTGCAGAATGAGCAGGAGCTGAAAACACTACGAGCCACGACTCGTTTGAAACTTCTGATAAGAAACTGAAAACACCTAAAACTAAATTCTGGTCAGGCCTGTTTCTCAGTTGGAAATACTTTGTTGTTGGGCAGCGTATCACCCCATCAGCCGTCTGACGGGGAACAGGAGGCTGCAGCCTGTTTTCACAACCACCACTTCATCTGGATCTGCATTTGTTCCCCTCTGTTGTTTACTGCGTTTGATTCATTATCTGTTAACACGCAACAGGCGCAAGTGTTTTTCTCTGCGAGTTGATAACAAAGCCGGGCAAAAGGCTCGTAACGGTAACACGAAGTGTGACAGCGATCTGAAGGCCTCAGACAAACTGTTCAGCAGCGACTGAACCGGTTTCTTACGGTGGAACTTTCCCTTTATTAAGTCTCAGATTAGGCAAGAAAAGGACTGTGTTTGTCCAAACTGCTGGAGGACAAAGGAGTGTGTAGCTGTGTTTGAAGGTGGAGTGAAAATCCAGCATATGAAACACAATAATCATTTAAACACAGGGATAAGAGCACAAAAGAAAAGTCTGATCTCTGCTTCCCTTCCCTCGCTCCAAATGTCAGATCCTTTTCACCACAACAAAATATAAACAAAATAATAAACACAGAGAATAAACACAGTGAGATTTATTAGGAACAGTCTAAAACATTTCTCACTTAATTTCCACCAAAAATGACATGAATCAGCCAGATCAAACTTCCTGAGGACGATCTGCTCCAAATTAGCTTTTTGATTAACTCCGGACACTTTTATTCCCTGTGGCTGCGGGAAAATCTTTCAGATCACACAACGCGAGAAGGAGAAAAAAATCCATCTTTGGTTGAAATGATCACAACTCGTGTCTATGGTAGAAGCTGTGATGACGGGTCACAAGTCAAATAGGCTGGAAAATCACTACAGCCTAAAAATGAGTCTTTCTCCTCACAGGATGAAAAACCCCTCAGTCAGATCAGACATCAGCCTGATCACTGAGATCCCACTTTCTATCCGAGCACAGGACAGAAACGGCCTCTAAAAGGCGTTTTCCATTCCACTGGATCTGTTAATGTTCACACTAAATGCTCATAATCAGTTTGCACAGCTACAGTTACAGTCCATTAGATGATTACTGATTTAAAACAGGTGTTTTTTAATCAATAACACGTGTCCCTGAGGTTTGACAGACAGAGGACTTCCTGTTTCTCTGCGGTCCAGCTCGCTGTCGGAAAAAAGACAAGCGTAATGGCAGCCATTAGCCCGGCAGCTAGCTGCTTTTTCTCCCCAGAAAATTACAGTCATTTTACTGCAGCGGCTAAAAATGTAGTCAGGCAGGGACGGAGTGTCTGTCATCAGTCAGACACAGCAGAGAGGACAGTGCCACTGTACTCTGTTACTGCAGCAACACTCACTGTTCCTGATTCTGTTTCTGTTTCTCTGAGGCTGCTACAGGAGAAACCGCAATAAACAGGAACGTCAGGACCGAGTCCAGATTTCTGCT
This sequence comes from Lates calcarifer, assembly GCF_001640805.2. Lineage (NCBI taxonomy): Eukaryota > Metazoa > Chordata > Actinopteri > Centropomidae > Lates > Lates calcarifer. Next base: position 25,292,333 of record NC_066840.1, on the reverse strand, counting down.
GCAGCGTCATGGACCAGTTGGTTCTGCACAGACCTGGTCCAGGTCTTTGCATTTAGCTCCAGCATCAAGTTTAAACTGTAACTCCGACTTTGCTTTAAATAATTAACAACATTCCCTTCAACCTCGGCTGGCCTTTGTGTTTAGTGCTGATTAGCAAACACCAACATGCTCACATTGTCACTGTGAGCATTGTTAGCATGCCGATGTTAGCATTTAGCCGTGCAGCCTGGCTGCAACGACTGTTAGGACATTTTCTCCTCTTCAAATTTCAGTGGTTTGTCAGTTAAAGTCAGTGTGTGTGTGTGTGTGTGTGTGTGTGTGTGTGTTCTAACAGGTGTGAAGAAGAGATGGAGATACATCTCTCAGTATCTGTGGTGGTGTGTGTGTGTGGGGGGGGGGGGCCTGATCACAAAGGGGTCTTTGTATCACACAAGCCAACATTATTTTTCCTGCAACACACACATTCCTGAACATGGACATCATTCAGCAGAACGTAATCCCCTCAGCCCTGTGTGTGTGTGTGTGTGTGTGTGTGTTATATACTGGTGGGCGGGGCTTGTCAGGCAGGCAGGTGAGTTGGAAGGTGAAAAACACCTCAGCCAGACTGAACTGGAATCAGTCGGAGCGTCGTCACTGAGCGTGCTCGGCCGCGTGACGTTCAGGTGCCTCCAGGAGAGTCCAGTTTAATAAAACTGTCTTTGTTTCGTTTTCCTCAGAATGAAACAAACAGGAAATTCAAAATAATCAGAATAATTGATCCACAGTACACTTCATTTCGCTATTGAAGTTTTCTGCTTTGAGAAAAAACAGAACAAACAGAACAAATGAATTTATATTTGTTGTTCAGTCAGTGCACTAACTGAACGTCTTGGTTTTTACCCAGAGATCTTTTCATTTCCTGCTGTATTTGTCACGTCACCTCGTCGTTGGAGAAATCTGAGCAGCTGAAACAGTCTCTCTCTGATCAGGTTAGATGCTGTAAAGCGTCTGGTCCTGGTCAAAGACGTTCAGGAAACCACCGTTAACTTTCCCTTCAGTTTGAGTCACTTTCCTTTTTTCTGTTCTCCACCAAAAATACGTCGCTCACATTCTTT
>NC_066840.1:25126239-25286239 GCF_001640805.2 Lates calcarifer | reverse complement strand
ATTTTATGACTGGCAGAGGTGTGTGTGTGTGTGTGTGTGTGTGTGTGCTGGTTAACTGCTTCAGCACTGAGGCAGAAAATGACGCAGCGGTCAGCTGAGCTCAGGGAGGTTTTATGGGGCCAGAGGGCTGAAATCCTCCCTTCCTTCCAACCTGCTTCCTTTTCCTTCCTTCCTTCTCTTTCCCTCTCTTTCCTCTCTCCTTCTCTTCCTTCCTTTTGCTTTCCTTTCTTCTCCTTCCTGTTCTTTTTCTTTTCCTTCTCCTTCCTCCTGCACTTTCCATCCCTTCATCTACCTTTTCTCCTTCTTCCCCATTTTATTCCTTCCCTCCCTCCTTCATTCCTTGCTTTTTCTTTTCCTTCTCTTTCTCTCCTCCACTTTTCTTCTCTCCTTCTCTCCCTCCCTCCTTCCCTCTGTCTTCTCTCGTCTCGTTTTTATTTAATATGGCCGCCTCGCTCGCTCTTCACCTTGAACCACCTCTCCTTCCTCCGCTCAGACTGTGGAGAGGAGATAAGAGAGAGAGAGGGAGAGAGAGAGAGATGTTGTCGTTCTTTACGAGGCGTTTTCCCCCCGTATCATCTGAAGTGTCTGTTTGGATGGGAAACACTCGTCTCCTCTCTCCTTCGCCCTCTCTCTCTCCCTCTCTTTATCTCTCTCTCTCATCACCTCTCAGCCTTTATCTCCTCCACATTCCTCATCCTCTCTCGCTCTGCGCTCACTTCCTCCCTCTCCTCTCCTCTTCCTCCCTCTCCTCCTCTTCATCCTCTTCCTAGTTGTATTTTGGAAGGAGTCAGTCCTCAGTGTTCTTCGATGTAGAAACTCTGGAGTTTCCTGTTTACTTTAACCATCTGTGAGTTTGTGTTACGACCTCTGATTTGAATTATTTAACTCAGAGTTTCTGAGGAATCTGTTGTTTCTCAGTTTGTTCTGGTGAATCAGCAGCAGCAGTAACTCTCACTGAGGATCACTGTAACTAAGTACAGTTACTCAAGTAGTCCTAATACACGTTACATTACACACATTAATGCGTCGTACTAATACACATCTCTCTGAACTGTCGCTATCGCGCACATTTACACTCTACACTTTCTATTTCTATTTATATTGCTTGAGATTTAGTACTTGCTTCTGTTTTTTACTCTTACTTTTTTAAGTTTATCATCATAGTTTTTGGAACAATAGAGAAGAGAAATAACTACCAGTGTGGTCAGCAGTGTGAAGTCATTAAAATGATCTCCACCTTTAAAAGGTTCAGTGTTAACGGGATGGAGGTATATTATTCTGAAATAGGCCAGTATGCATAATGAGTACTTTTACTTTTGGTACTTTAGGTACTTTTAACAGAATATCACTACACTGTGGCAGCGCTGCTTTTACTCACATAAAGATCAAACTACTGCAGCCTTTTCTCGTGTCGCTCCTCTGACCCCTGACCCCTCGCTCTCTGACAAAAACTGCATTAAACTACACACACTAAACATCCTGAGAGTGTTCTATTTAAACACGACCCCATGAGACCGCATCAGAGCTCTGCTGTTGTAAAACATACATCATTAATCAGTTAATATTGTTCAGGCTGTGGTCATGTGACCTGATGAACCTGTGGCGTCACCCTGAGCGGTGAACTCGTCAGAACGTTTACGAGCTGTTGCACCTTCACATGTTTTATGTTTTATAAATGTTTCATGTGTTGGATCAGAGAGTTCAGTTTGTAGAGCAGATCTTCATTCAAGCATTTAAGGAGGCTTCAGTCAGGTCCTCAAATGCAGCACTTTAGCCTGCTCTCAGTGTGTGTGTGTGTGTGTGTGTGTGCACTCAGTGAACAGCTGTTTCTCTCTCTCTAATCCTTTGGCCTGACCTCAACTCGTCGTCTTTCATTTCATCTTTTCTTTATTTTAATTTCACTTCAATCTGTTTTATTGGTAGAAATAAGAGATTTCAGTGTTGAAAACAACAATATATTTTAATAAAAAAGACAAAAATACATAAGTAATACATCAAACCAGGACTCTCTCTCCCTCTCTCTCTGTCTGGATTAGTGGTTTGTCCTAATCTCTGGAGGTTAAATTAGAGGATTGAGGTCGGATGTTAACACACAGCTCCACATCTGTGACTTTTTCTTCGCTTTTTCTTTTGCTTCTTTTCCTTTTTTTTTTTTTTTTTTTTTGCGGGAGCTGAAAATTTCCCTGAAGGTTTGTGTGAATCCTGTTAAAGCCGCTGCAGAAGCTTAGAAACAGAAAATAACAAATCTGTTCTGCGTCGGTGTTTGTCGGACAGCAGCGCTCATCTTCTCTCTTCAGCTGCTGTCAGGAACCAAAACGAGTGGAGCTGCTTCTTAATGTTCATTTTCCAAAGAAGCTGGCAAGACAGTTTATCTGCTCAGACACACTCTGACAGCTCCAAGGACTGAAAACACCAACAGACAACATCATCAGTATCTGTAATAATCAATAACGATTTGCAGTGTGACAATAAATAAACAGGAAGAGTTTTTCCAGACTCTGTTCTCCACAATAACAGCATCATGAAATGAATTATTGGTTTCAAAAATACTGAAAGTAAAGTTTGAAAATACGAGGCCAGAACTAGACACCGCAAAATTAAATGCATTTATCTTGATCCTCTGTGCAGCTCCATTTTTTTTCCAAAAAACAATTAAAAACAAAATGTGAATTAATCCGCCGCTGAAAATAGTCCCAGACAAATGCACAACTTCCTCCTGTTTTGATAATCGATGCATCATTTCACATCATTTTTCAGTTTCATCTTTTGTATATATATATATATTATTTTTTATTTTATATATATATATATATATACGAACAAAATAATGAGTCAAGTTGTTGAAAAGATAATCTTGTAGCTCCTGACGTCTGAACTATCCTTTAAAAAGTTAAATGTCATCATTTTATGTACAAAATGAAAGCACCGTCTTAGATTTTAAAAAGTATTCCACCTTATCTCTATTCAGAAAGTAAAATTGTGATTAGCTGCTTTATGAAGTGAAAATAAAAACATAATCACTTCGGTTTTTGCAGGCTACAAAATAAAAGTTCTGGTTCATCTGGTTTAATAATTCTGTTTCCACCAAACACCTCTGCACCACGATCTGACTAAAATCTGCTTCAGAAACCATCAGAGAGGAGGAAAGAGGCCATGATCCATTTTTAATCTCCAGCTGCTGGTCTGTAGGTTTCTTAATAAGATTTCAAGAGTCCACTGTGTGTGTTGGTGAGTGTGTGTTGAGTTAGCTGAGTGCATGTTTGTTGTTGTTTCATGCCCCCCCCGCCGCCACCACCCCACCGCGCCCTGCTGCCATTTCCACTGAACAACAGATAAAAGTGATGGAGAGAAATACCGCAGAAACCCGAGAGACAATAGGTGACAACAGAGAGATGAATGCACTGATGACACACCTGGAAGCCACGCTGGAAAAAAACTCAAACACCACTTAAACTGTCTGTCACCGCTGCCTGTCAGGGTTGTCATGGTAACGGTGACAGTGAGACAGGGAGGGGTCGGGGCAGCGGCCTTTCTTCTGGGAGTAGAGACGTGTTCAGGCAGGCAGGAAATGTACACACAACACAACACACACGTCTGCTTTTACCGGTGTTTGCATTACGCTTTGCATACAGCCTGAAGTCATACTGTGTGTTTCTGTGACAACTGTGTGTGTGTGTGTGTGTGTGTGTGTGTGTGTGGAGATAAAATGTCCTGTCCAGGCCTCTCCGGACTCATCTCCTTTCCCCCCATGTCCTCCATCATGGCGTCCGTTCAGTCCGCCACCACGCCGCCGGCTTGTTATGTGATGTCGCGGGTGGCCGAGCAGCCAATGGAGCAGTCCCGGCAAACTAATAAATAAACACATGGAGAGTCAGCGTGCCGCTGCAGGGGCTGCTGGGTAGTTTGGTCTGACTGATCCGCTGTGTGGACCGACTGCTGATCTTCACAGTGTGCTCATTTGTCTGCCTGAAATCACAAAATCCTTGTTTGTGCTCGGGTTTTTTATGCCAACCAAACAGGTTCAACCCACATTTCTAGTCATTTACAGAGGAAACCGGCCAAATACTGAGCGTGAGGATCTGCTGCTTTCTGTTTTATATTAACAGAAGATCTTTAGGTTTTAGAGTGTTAGTCTTACACACTTGCATTTACCTCTTGTTTGTTGTTGTTTGTGTTACAGGCTGCTCTCTGTGTGGTTTACTTCTTTTCATGTTGTTTTGTCTCCATTTGTCCAGGCCTCATGCTGGATTGAATTGTTTTGTATGTATTTGGTGAATTCTGTGTTTGTTGTTTCACATGGAATTAAAACAAAAAGTAGAAAACAGAATAAAATAAATAAAAACGACATGAACAAAGAGGAGGTACAGCAGAGTTGAAATGGACCCAATTTAAAAAACAAGAACGTGGTAAAATGAGGATTTGTTTTCCTATTGGTCAGATCCTATGTCACTCAGCGGCTGCAGTGGCACTTCCTGTTCAGACCGGCCAATCGGGAAGCTCGCATCTGACCAATTAAAGAGCGGGAGGCGGGCATTTCAAATTTGAAGCACGTAGAAATACAAACGGTCACCGGAAGGCCGTCGTCTAATTTGCATATGTCAGTTTTAAATTGGCCTATTTTTAACGGTGTAAACTGCGACAGAGCAGCTCTCAGCAGCAACAACAGCTGTTTGTTGTTTATTTTGTCCAAAATGTTTGTTTTGTGGGCAGTAGTAAACACTGTGGACTTGGTATGCTAACAACAAGTAGCCTGTCAACTTTCCCAAAGGAGGTCTGCTTTCAGACCAGGTACAACTGTACAGGTGAGTACACACTGTGTCTGTGACGTGGTAGGTAGTTGGCAGGTTAGTTAGCATGTTAATCAGAGGGTTTGTCGATCGAATAGTAAATGATTTGGTTAGATAGCAGTTTAGTAGCTTGGTTAGCAGGTGATGTGTTCAGTTAGCTGTTTTGTGGCTTGGCTAGTAGATGATTATGATTAGTTGGTTAGCAGGTGATGTGTTTAGTTAACAAATTAGTTGACTCATTTAGCAGGTTAGTAGTCACCTTGCAGGTTAGCTTATTAATTAGCAGTAGGGATAGTTTTTAAAGTAGTTAGTTAGCAGGTTAGCCAACTTTTAGTGCCCCTGCTCATCACTTTGTGGGATCAGATGGTTAGTCAGTAGGTTAGCTAGTAAGTGAGTTGATGAATTTGCAGGTGAGAGGATTGTCTGGCTGGTTAGCTGGCTAGGTCATCAATTAGAAGACTGGTTGGCCTGCTAGGCTTGCTAGATGTCTTTTTAGTGATTGAGCTAGTTGTAAACATGGTGTCTGTACTGTGGTAGGCAGCACATCATTTGACAGGTGAGCTGTCTCTCTAACAGGGCAGGTTACTGTGATGGTCAACAGGTAAACTGAAAAGCAGGTTAGTGTGTTAGATAACCTTGGTGTTTAAGACATGCAGTCTGTGCTTTCTGCTGTGTTATATGCACTTTATTCACTGTCCTGCTGCTTCACACAACATTGGTACATCTAAAACTTGCAGTGTGTATGTGTGTCTCTGTGTATATACTTTAGCTGAGTGATTAGCTTTGGTATGAGTGCCGCCTTAGAGAACTACTGAGTGGGTTTAGTGCAGGAGAAGTACACTGAGGCTGGAATTAACTAGCTTTACTTTACTCTGAGTGTGTGTGTTGTGTGTGTGTGTGTGTGTGTGTGTGTGGCTGGAGGAGGGATGCCACACTAAATTGGCAAAATGAGGTGTAAATGTCTCGAGGCAGATGAGCTGCCTTTAGTGAGCGCAGCACTGAATATTTCACCAGCAGCTTCAGGAAAGCTTGTGTGCGTATGCGAGTGTGTTTGTGTCGCTCTGTGTGTGTATGTGTATGTGTATGTGTGTGTGTGTGTGTGTGTGTGGGTGCACGCACGCACGCTTGGCAGCCACAGCCAATCATCGTCCATCATTCAGTTTTGGTTCTGACAGCTAGAAGAGGCAGAAAGTCCCTAAACGCCTCAGAGAAACATTTAACTGCCTCCACTGCTGCTCAGGCGAGTGAGTGTGTGTGTGTGTGAGTGTGTGTGTGTGTGAGAGTGTGTGACTGTGTGTGTTTGCATTAGAGGTGAGTTGTACAGAGTGTAATAGTCTCATTATATTCAGTAATCATCTGAAGCCTGGCATGCTGCTGCTTTCTCTGACAGCTTTTAACACCTGAGTTGTACCTGAGCTGTTATCTGACCTTTTTGACCTCCATGAGTTTGACGTTGGAGAGAGGCATCCTCTGTTTGACCTTTGACCTCTGGACTTTGGTTTGACCCCCTTTGTTTTTATGTGAGAAAATGGTAGGAAACTGTTGAATGACAGGTGGTTGTTATCATCTCTGGCGATAATCATAGGTGTGGTATGATGTGTTCTCCAGCAGACCTGGCAGAACAAAGACAAAGGCTGTTTATTCAATACACAGACCAACAAACATAAATGCTGTGTCTTTCTAGACTCAATATACTTTTGCTGTGATTTTGAAAAGTCTGGTCACAGTGCGTTAACATCTGTCACGAGGCTCAGTTTTGTTTTAAAACACAGTGACTCACAAAATAATCACTGGCTGTTGATCAAGTGCCAGAGTTTCAACACAGACATGAAAACACTACTTTTTTCTGACTGCTCACACTGAGGGAAATAAACCAGTTTGTCAATGAATACAAGAAGCCAAAGAGCTTAAATGCTAAATTTGTTTAGATACAAGCAACTGCACAAGGACCCTCAATAAAATGGCCTGAAATCGAACATTTTAAAAAGGACAAATGTGAGCTGTCCCCATAGCTCAATGGTTATGACGTGTACCTCATAGGTCTTAGTGCCGCGAGCAGATGGCCAGACCCTGCTGCGAATAAACAAAAATGACTGATACTTCACTTTTTTCTGCTTTTAGTGTTCTATTCTTCTATTTTTATTTTTTATCATTGTCTATTGTTTCTCCCATCGGTGCAGTATTGACAAAAAATCATCAGTTTTCAGTAATTAATAAAACTGGATTCACTCACAGTACATTTGCATTTGTTTGACCTTAAAACATACAACTTAATGGTTTTCCTGGTCTTTCCGTCTCTTATTTCTACTGTATTGTTTATTGATAGCAGAGAAGAAACAGAAAGAGTTTTCTTGATTCAATTGTACAAAATACACGTTTTTATTTGATTTTAGACAGAAAAAAAAAATTCAAAGTGTACCTATTTTTTCTTTATGTTTAGCTGTGTTATGATTACTGCAGTCTGCTTGTCGTAGTCTGATTTCTTGGGCTCCTATTCTTGCGATATTTAACTTTAGCTCCTGAAAATTCAGAATAGCTGGTGATCCAAAACGTTATCTGAAGTTGCTCCTGCTGGTGTATCAGTGTTGTGGTGTTGTGGTTAGTCTTAATCAGGTTGTGACATCCATCATTCTGTCTGCTGCTCTCGGTGAAGAGAGGAAGCCCAGAGAGGAGGAAGATCAGCAGATTTAAATAAGTTAGAAGTTAGCAGCGTGCCTGATTAACTTTAAATGAGCTCTGGTTTCAGGGCGACACACACACACACTCACGCTCAACTCTTCCTCTCCTCCATCATCATTGTCACTCTCAGGGTCTCAGGAATGTTTGTTCTGCCTTTTGTCTGAATGCTATGACCTGCGACCTTTGACCTGCAGCCTGTCGGTGAGGTGTGATGTTGTTGATGTGAAGCTCAGAGTTTTCTTTTCTCATGAGAGAGTCACAGAAAAGTCTGGAATGTAAAAAATCTCTGGCTTTTGTTCAGGTTTCATTGTTTAATTTAAAATGCAATTTGAAGCTAATTTTAGATGGATACTTCTTTGTTTTCACAGCCTGTACATGTTCCACACAACAACATAGATACCCAACATTTATGTCCCTGCCCATACATTCATATAAACACCACACACACGGGTCTGGATCTGCACAACAGTGTCAACCTCGCAGTTTGTCGCTGTGGCAGACGGGAGAAAACGTCTGCCAGAGTGAGCTCTCCTCCATGTTAAAGCGCTGTATCTGCGACCAGATGGTGGTAATGTGAAGTGTGGGTTGGAGGGACGATTGGTGTCATTTGGGTTTTTTAAGTGCAAGTTGTGTGACGGCTCGGTAGGGCTGACTAACCCCGACCACATTTTACTAAGAACAGCAACAATGAAGCATTTTGAATTTATCTTTTGCTCAACAGACCCAGGATCTCTTTTCATTATCTGGCTTCACTGAACCTAACAACCACAGTCTGACTGAGTGGTCGTACGGCTGCTGGTTATCAACTCGTTATCAACTCGTCAATCCAGGATTTCCTGATCGTTCCAGTGAAAGAGGAGAGGAGTTGTTAAATAAACCATGAACCATGAGTAAAGCATGATAAATACTTAATATGAGAAGTAACGTTGATAATCCTGGTTCGGTTCTAGCGATGTTTAGATTAATTGTGAGTATGTGATGCAGATAAACAGTGACAGTAATGTCAGACTGTTTCTGCTGCCAAAGCAGAGAGGAGAGAGTTAATGTCTGAGCTCGATCTGACTGAAATATTCATTTATAATTGTGGGAAACATTCAACACTTTGTGGATAAAAGAATCTTTGTTCAATCAACATGAACATATAACAGTAAATCTGCGATTACTTAGTGCGATACACTCTGTCTCCGTTCGTTAGAAGCTCTGTGGACATATGGAAAGACTGGAACTGAAAAATGATTCCACTGCTCTATAGAAATATCTATCGATCTTTATTATTTGTCACTTTATTGTAAATTCTTTTGGGATCCTGCAGAAATGTTGACTGTAGTTTTCCAGTGATCTGATTGGTCAGTAGTTTGATCTGATCTGGAGCAGGTTACCGTGGTGATTTACCCCCGATAAGAAGTGAAGCACCGTCGTAAGACTGAAAACTCTTTAGTTAGCTGAAATTCTGCTTCGTAGTACAGGCCTCAGGGCTCATGGGTATTGTAGTATTGAAGTAATAAAAGCTGGTGGTCCTAATGCAAACCTAAGTGATGTTAAAAGAAAAATGGAAATACACCCAACGCCTCGTCTCTCTGCGACTCTATTATAAACCTGTGGCTGCCGGTAAAACTCAACAAACGCTGGAAGAAAGAAGAACTGAGGAAAACAGGAGCCATTTTAATTCATTATGGAGAAATTGCATGACTTTATTTTAAAAGTGACGGCGCTTTACTGTTTACTTGTTGCTGATTGACTGAATCTTAAGCAGGGAGGGAAGATGTGTTTACTTCTCCTGTTTATAGTTGTTCCTCATCTTCCATCCTCCTGTTATTATTCCTATTATATGATCCGTCCTCTCTAATAATCACTCCTCTGTCTGTCTGTATGAATATTGAATCTCCTCAGTAAACTGCAGGATTGATCAGTCAGACTCTGAGTAAACTCTGCCGCGCTTTGAGCAAACGCCACCATCGATTTGTCCACATGAGGAGCCTGATGGCGGTGGCAGGGGGTGGTGGTGGTTTTCCTCTGTCTGCCGCTGTGACATCATCCCGCTGTGAACTTCCTGCTTCCCTGGCGTCACCTTGCTGTTGTTGTTGTTTTTGTTTTTTCAGGCTTTAACTCCTCTGAAGGGTTGGTGCTCTGCTGGGCGGCCACTCACATTTACAATGCTAATATTTGCATGCAGGGAGGACAGTGTGAGTGTGGCTGAGAGCCTGTGTCCTGAAGCCTTAAAACTGTTATTCAGCTTTACAGTTTGACAGTTTTTTTTTTTTTTTTGCACGATGTGATATGAAAATTTGTGGTTTTTGTGCAGAGCCACTGAGGACGCTGAGGTCAGGTCCTCTGTCTGCTTTTCCTGTGAATTCAGGAGTTTTAGCAGCAGTTAAAAGTAAATAACTAACACATGGTGAATATTTTATGAGCCCTCAGCTGTATTTTTAGACTGTCCATATTTAAATCTGACTTTTAGGCCAACAAAAAATAAATATTCAGCATCTCCTCAGGGGATTTTTAAGTGTGCAGAGGCTTTTTTGAAATTTAAAAATGGCATTTAAACCTTTGTGTAGAAAATTAAATTTCACAGAAAAAAATATTTAACATTTTTCAGAAAAGATAATGAAAAAGAACAATTAAAACTTATAAGAGATAGTCTTCTTCTTTGTGAGGACTAGCAACCACACATTAACCACCTGAAAACCACCTAGCAACGCCATAGCAACCACCTGCTACACCTGACCACTTACGAGCCAGAAAAAAATAAATATTCAGTAATTTACCTGCAGATTTTTTGTCCCTCTCTGTGGAGGAGGCTGTAAAGAAGTCAGATGTTTTCAAAGGGAAATAATAATAAATAAAATAAATTGCTAGTCTTCAAAGAAAGGGACCAAAGGTGCTATTTCACACAGTAATTGCCATAAATTTGATGTGTATCTGTTGTTCAGGCTGTCATCTACTCACTTTATTGATCAGAAGTTGACATCCATCAGAATGTGGGTGGCTGGCCATCTCGATTAAAGAGGCTCCTGAGGGGAAACTCTGCAGCTAAGTGATTTATTTATTGATCCGTGTTTCGATTTGGCCTTAATATTTCTGAAATCCTGGGTACAGTCCTTGTGGGACACTGCACCAAAGGCTACTGTGTTCTATTGTGTTTCTACTGTACATCTGTGTGAGCTGAGTACTTTATTCTGCTGCAAGGTTCTTCCATAGTGCCATCACATTTTAATTTCCTCCCACAGACAGACAGACAGACAGACAGACAGACAGGTATAAATGACTCATGTCAGTGTTGTCCTGGCTGATGCTGTCAGGAAGTAGGGCAGAGTGTGTGTCTGTGTGTGTCTGTGTGTGTTTTGGGACAGATGGTGTTTAGTTGGACCCACGTCACTCTCACAAACACTCCTTTCAGGTCAGAATAACAGAAACGATTCTGAATGTTAAACAGTTTTTACCTGTCCCCCTGCTTCCTGCTGTGACTTCCTACATTTCCCACGATGCCTTTCAGCACAGAACCTCCAAGGAACGAGTGATGTTTTTTCATGACAATAATGTCTGTTTCATGCCAACTCTGGAGTGAAGTTTGTATAGAAGAATAACATCAAAACCAATATATTTATCTCGATTCCTGATCTTTATGTTGCTTAATTTGATCACTTTCAGTCGATTAATCGCTTAGTGAATCCACAGCAAATAAATCTGCAACTATTTGAACAGTTGATCAGACAAAACAAGACATTTAAAGATGTCGCCTGAGATGAGAGAAGTTAAATCAAGTTTTATGTGTCAGGAAATAAAGTAATTTGAAGACAACAAAAACAAAAATCAAACTGAATTCAGTGACCACAAAAGTAAAGGTTTCTCAGTAGTGCACTTTGGGAAATAGACTTTATTTAATTCTTTTTATGTTATTTAGTCAATGACTTGTTGCTCGTTTTACTTGCTGGTGTTTGAAAGGTGGATCTTGTTACCTGAGCAAAGCCATGCTAGCAGTTTCCCTCTGTTTCCAGTCTTTGTGCTATGCTAAGCTAACAAGCTGCATACAGACAGGAGTGGTACCAAGCTAAGTCTCTGCAACAAAGTCCCCAAAATGTCAAAGTACTTTATTTATTTTGTTTTAAATAAAGCGTAAAGCCTGAGAGGCTGCAGCAGACAATCTGCTGTGGCTGTGTGGAATCGAACCAGCGACCTGGCGCCGCCGCTGCTATTGATCTGTGATCACGGAGGAACAACTGGGTTAACATATAAACCAGGACAAACACTCTGGACCCGAGTTTCTGGGTTACTGAGCACACATCACTCATACACACAAATATAACACACACACACTCACACACACTCACACACAACAACAACACACTGCATGAGTGACACGTGTTTGGGAGCCTCGAGGGGAATCTGAATATTGATTGGCCTGGAACAGTTATCCATCCATGATGAGAGACTGTGTGTGTGTGTGTGTGTGTGTGTGTGTTTGTTTTGATGAGGAGATAACCCATCAACAACAGACTAATGGAGGGGAGTGACATGTGTGTGTGTCTAACAGCCATGTGTGTTGTTGCTGTTGTTGATCAATTATCTTTTTGCAGCACACACACACACACACACACACACACACAGTGAGCAGCAGGTCAGAGCTGGTGTGTCTGAGTGTCTGAACACGGATCTGATTGAACCTTTGATGTTGTCAATTGAGCCGCCAGCATGGAGTGTGTGTGTGTGTGTGTGTGTGTGTGTGTGTGTGTGTGTGTGTGTGTGAGATGCTGTCACAGATAAATGATCAGCCTGCAGCCTCCCGTCGTCCTGCTGTATGAACCCTTATTTTCCGAGCACAGAACAGAATATTTCACTCATCGTAATGATAACTCTCTGCTCGTGTTGAATCCTTTAAACAGTCATTACCAGAGTTTAAGTCAGTGAAAGAAACTCTTTAAAGGAATAGTTCAACATTACTGTTCTACTGTTACAGATGCAGACCGGAAAGCTAGTTTTTCTTCTTCATGTCACGTCTGTGCAGGAGGAGGAATGCTGTGGTTTTAGAGCCGTTTACATAAAATACAAAGAGCAAGGGAAGAGTCTGTTGATTGTAGAAAAGTGAGCTCATTATGTGCACAAATACACAGTAAAGTATCCGCAGTATCATTTCACTTTATCGCATTAAACATCTCGACTCCTTTCTTCTTTGTGTTGTTGTTGTTTGCGAGCTCCGGCTCATAAACATTATTCAGGAAACTCGGTGATTAAATTGTCCCATAAGAGGAAATTAGGCAGCGTCACAACACACACACAAAAAAAGACAAGCTGAAGACACTGAAAGTGTGTGGTGCTGTACAGCACACAGTCCAGGGCAGATCCAGACGTCTGAGGACTAAGACTAAGACTCTGTCCTGGATGTGATCTGATGGATGAAGATACTTGTCTGGGGATTCTGTAGCACTGAAAACTGAGTCAGCGTCCTGCTGCGACTGAATGGATGTAACCGATTCCTGAAACCTTGAATTTTATAATGACATTGACAAAGATGCTGCTCACATCATAGTCGACACCCGATCTACTTAATAAGGTCAGTATCAGCTCTGCTGTGTCGGAGCGGCTCAGTCTGAGGAGGAGAGGAGTTCTCCTCCGCCGTATAAAGCCAGTTAAAGGGAAATCTTCCTCTCTGGGGGTCAGAGGTCGCCCCCGCGGCGCTCCCGGTCTTACACTGTTTGCACGTGGTCCTGGTTATCTCCTAGTTACCGTTGCCCGCGGCGACCAGGTGTTGGGTGATTGATGAGAGCCTTTTTATCCTTCTCCTGCTAATGCACAGGAAGTCGCCACCCACAACCTCTGACCTCACTGACCCCCGCAGCATGCTGGGTAACAAGCTGAGTAACACACACACTAAAACACACACTAACACCCCCAGTAATGAGGCAGTGAAGCCAGCAGCTCTCCTCTGCTCTCTTTCATCTTCCCCTCTCTCTCTCCATCCTGCTGTTTTTTTTCCCCTTCCCCTCCTGCTCGCCCAGGAGGACTGTGGGAAGGGGATGGTTTTTGGCGGAGTATTTTTGAGCTGACCCTGACAGGTCAGCGGAGAGGAGAGCTTCCTCCTGTGTTCGGCTTCAGCAGCCTGAGGAGTTTGTTTCTCCGGGTCTGGGTCTGCCACAGTGCCTTTGAGCAAAGACAGCAGTCAGTCACACTCATCTACTGTTTGTGATTTATTTAGTGGTAGATTTTATCTGCTTTTAAGCGTGTTTTTTGTTTGCCCTGAACTTTGCCTTCCAGGCTCTCTGGTCCTTGAGGAAGGACGGTGCAGTGTATTTACTGCATGCGATGCCCGGGCAGCCATCTTTGTTTGGATTAGGGAACCGAGGTGACTCTTTATATCAGGCTACACTTATTCACCATTAACTAGTTGCTCATTAGCATACATATTAGCTCTTTAACAGTCTCTGCATGATCATATTCTACAGCTACTAGGCCATTAACACCTGATAATTACTGCTGATTGATGGTAAGTAAGGAAATTGTTGTACATTAATTATCATCTTACTATGCTCATTATGGACACTGGAAGGTAGTAGTAACACAAGAACAGTAACTTCTCAACACTTGATAAATATGGTCCATTCTCACTTAACAAAACAGCAAAACCTGTGTTAATAGCAGTCTAAATAAATCTAAATGAAGTCTCTGTTCAGACATTTTCAAACATATAGAAGAGATTTTTTTCCTCAAGGCTAAGAACAAATGCACCAATACAACTTCACAATTATATAAGTGCACATAGATAAAACCTACACAAGCCAGAATGAACGTGCACTTCAGTTATGATCAAGACCTCATTTCAGAAAAGGGAACATACTCTTCAGAGACTTCACTTAGATTTATTTGGATACTACTGACACTTGTATTTGTGTTGTAATGTCCTAGTAGCTGTAGAATATGAGTAAGGAATCAATAAGTGCTTTATAATGACTGATAAAGAGCTAATATGCATGCTAATAATAATAACTAGTTAATGTTGAATAATTGTAGCCTAATATAAAGTGTTACTGTGGATGGAATATTTTGGTTTTGGTTTGAAAATGGTTTGAAGAATCTTTCTTTTAGTGTTCGTGAACACATGGAGGACGTGGTGTGCAGCCTGAGTTCACTCCAATGGTGCAGAACATGATGAACGTGCAGGAAACAGGCCTCCACTTTGTGTAATGACGTTTGTCACGTCCACCTCACCTGTTAATTTATATCAGACGCCTGGTGTTTTGTTTACATGCAAAACATGTGGTGTGTTTATTTAACCAGAGAGGAGAAGACAGCAGAGATCTCTGTTTAAAATGTGCACAATTCACACCGATGTTATCTGAAGGCAGTTTGGCTCCGTGCCAGTGTCTCACTTCTGTTTAATTGGCTGATGAAGTGCAGGATACGGTGGCCCGCAGGGACCAAGTTTAAGAAATGTTTTGATAGTGATTGACAGCAACATTGAATTGGGGGAAAAAAAGAAGAAAAAAAAAGTTTTGTTGTTGGATGTCAGTGATGAGACTCAACAGGCGAGAGGACTGACGACCTGTCAATCTCTCCCTCGTCCAATGGCTGATTAGAAGCCGGAGGAGGGGGAGGGCGGGGCTCGGTGATTAGTCCGTTCCCCAAACAAGCGCCATTAATTAACCCCAGCAGGTAAACAAGAAGGGGTGGGGGGGTGGTTTGGGGGGGGTCTAAATACTGTGTGTGTGTGTGTGTGTGTGTGTTTTGTGTGTGTGTGTTTGTGTTTTCCACCAAAATGAATGCGAGGTCCCCCTGAAAGCTGCTTGTTAATTATCCAATTTAAACTGATGAAATTAAAACTTGAACCCCACAAATGAATTAATTAGCCTAATTGTTGCTGGCAGTGTGTGTGTAGTTTATCTTTCCCCACTATTCTGTGTGTGTGTGTGTCCTATTTAATTTAGTATTAATCAGCTAAATATAAATATGAACATGACTAAAACATTTCTGCAGAATAACAAATATTATATATAATACAAATAATAATAAAATATTATCACAGCAAAGAGAAACTTTCTGAAACTTTGCAAGTTGATTTTTTTTTCAAAGACTAAAATGAAATGCCACTAATGTCTGGAAGGAATTAAATTGGTCTGAACACTGATTATATTACAGGAAAATAGTCAGCTGTGATGTAAAGTCTTCATTATTTGTGGTTAATGGAGTAAAGCATAACAAAAATCTGCTTTATCGTCTCATTTATAAGCTGAGAGACTCGATTAACCGAGTGCTGACAAGTTTCTGAGACATCAACAGGCTGCTCTGACCTCCGACCTCTGACCTTTTGATGTATTTAATATTGGCTTTTTGTACTGTTGTGTGATCTAAGCACTGACGCTAACCTCTAACACGCAGTTTCCCCTTCAACATCCCACTGACACGTGCTCTAATGAGGTGACAGGGGGGTCAAAGGTCGTGCTCCGACTCGGCGGTCGGCAGGCGGTGACGGATTCCTGTCTGAGGTTGAGGTCAGAGGTCGGGGGGCGGCAGACAGACGGGGTCGGGGGTGAAGTGGTGAGACAGAGGGGCTGTTACAGTGTGTGGTCGGAGTTTGGTAGCTTTTTAAAGTCGGC
The DNA here is from genome assembly GCF_001640805.2 of Lates calcarifer. NCBI lineage: Eukaryota > Metazoa > Chordata > Actinopteri > Centropomidae > Lates > Lates calcarifer. Next base: position 25,270,188 of record NC_066840.1, on the reverse strand, counting down.
GTTAGTTCAGAGTTGTGTTTAGTGTTGGTTGGAATTCAGACCTTTACAGAAACAACTGTCTGAGTGGGTACAGAGGAGCGTATATACAGTGCTGACCTGAGGTTATTACTGCTGCAGTGGCACTGAAGAAAAGCCTGTCACTTTCAGTGGTATCGGAGCATCAGAGCATCGTTTCAGTGATGTGAGCTTCGCTGTCAGTGGACGTGATGTTTAGGACATCGGCTGCACCTGATGCTCCACCTGTTGAACGCTGCTTGGGAATGAATGCCTGCCTGTCTGATTTAGCCATTTGTTGACCCATCTGCATCGTGTTTGTTCACAGATTTTTCTCCAGAAATGATTTAGCCACACAGCCTGAGCTGTAAGCTGCCAGTTTAGCAGGAAAAGTTAACTGGAGGAAACGGCTTCAGCTGAAAACTTGTTCCATTTCTATTTTAAAAGTGGCATTTAAAGGTTAGACTTTAGTATTTAGAGGAAATGCAGAGAAATGCACGGTAATAAGGTTTGGCAGAGTGAGTCTTAGGTACACAGAACATGAACAAAAAGTCCAGGTTTCTGCAGGATATTCATGGATAAAGAGATTTGATTTGAAGCAAAATTCCTTGGAAACACTGGGACTGCTATAATTTTGAAATTTGGGATGATCAGATCCTGTTTTGGGTGAGAAACTGACCCTCTGAGAGGACTGCACTGCTGGTGTAGAGCTCCCTGTTCTCTCTGTGGCAGTGGATATATGGGATTTACAAGGGCAACACAATCTGAGCTGTCAGTCAGAGGCCGTCTGCTGGTTTCTGCCTCTTCTGACTCAGCACATCAGCTCTCCCCACTCTCTCTCTCTCGCTGCTTCTGCAGTGTGCAGTGTAGCTCACACGCCCCGCTGTCCTCGCCTAACAGCGAGCCGGGCACTTTTGCTCCAGACCAGATCGAATCATCTGTGCTCTCAGTGCTGCAGCTGAGCTTCAGACAGCAGGTCTGCTCCTTTAATGGCCTCCACGCCAGAGGGGAGGAGTTTGTGAATCACAGTGACTCAAAAAAACACGTCGTCCACAGACGAGCAGCTGCTTCACACTGTGGCCATTACAGCCAAACGTGATGCTTCTCTTTGCCGTCTTATCAGAGAATTTACAGCTAATTAGATTTAGTTTGGAGCATTGTGTCGGGCGGCGAGCGATCTGAATATCTAACATGTCGACTGAGAAGAACGTGTGAAGCCGAGGAGGACAGAACGTGACAAAACAACAAGCTGAGCAGCAACAATAGTCCTGCAATATGACAGGAACACAGTTTGTGCAACAAGATAATCAAGTCAACACATTCTGCACCGGTTAGGAGCCAAAGATACAAAATTACACAGCTTCCAAACACAGAGCTGAGGTATTAACAAGTGTTAACTCTGTTGTAGAACAAACACAGGGAAAATATAAGAACAAAATGTAATCACGTCATTTTAAAGGAAAAGGCTGATAAGAGAATCAACAAAATATGTGAACATAGGAAAATGATTGATAGTCCAGAGTTTGGACATACTATGGAAATTATCATGGGATTATTTTTAAGGAATTACCACAAATCTTCTCCTCAAGTCTTTGGTTATTGCAAAGGTTGACGTTTTCACAGATTATCACACTTTTAACAGACTGTCACAGACGAGTTTTTGACACACTGATAATCCTGAGTGAGAAAAACCACAACCTGACTGAGAACCTGAGAAAAGACAAACTCCTGCTGTTTCCTGTGCAGATTCCTGCTTTAAATCACAGTATTCAGCTCCAGTAATACGACTGATATTACGACTAGTTAGTTCTCAGGTCATTATTTAAACACACACACACACACACATCATGGCCATGCAAACACGAGGCCACATCCAAATGAAGTCCCAGCCAAGACCACATGCTGGTTTTCCTCCTGACCTCCAGCACCCCCTCCTCTACCTGAACTACTACTGTCAGCCCCTTTACTCCCCCCATTCCTACTCTGCCACTGCAACCAAACCCTCTTCAGACGTTTAACTACCCCCCCGCCCCCCTGCTATTCTAACCACCCCGCCCTTTCATCCAAATGGTTTCCTTTTGTGGTTGAACCCATTTGTTTCTCTACAGGCTGCTCAGGAGGAGAGCTGCTCCTCCTCCTCCTCCTCTTCATCTTCCTCAGTAACACTGAACACAACACGCATCTCAGTTTTTTAACACGTTGAGCCTTTGATGACTCGTTATCTGTCAGTAATAAGAGACTTTATGAGTCCATGGAGCCGTACCTGCAGCACAGAGAGAACTTGAAGCGACAGTTTGAACATAATTTACTGACAGAAGTTGAAGTGGCTGCAGAGAAGAAAAGGAGCAGGTGGAGGAGGGGTGGGAGGCCACTTCACTTCCTCCTGCTCCTGTTCCTCTTCTAGGAGACACAATAGGGACAAGCACAGTCATGTGACCAAGTAAAGAGGCTGTAGGCAACAGCTGTAAGAGAAGAGGAGACACTGAACAATGAGCTTTTTCTTTTCTTTAATTTGTCTGAAAAAGTAATTTCACTGAACCCTCAGACTCTGTGTTACAGCTAGGAAAGCATCACTGCGCTAACAGTGACCCTCAAGCTTTAATGTATAAGAGCCGGAGATGCTGCCTCATGTTCCTGAACACACCACACTGGGCTCGTCCTGTTCTGTCCTCCTGCATCTATATTTAGCCGCCGTTCGATCCCCGTGGCGTGTCGAGCAGTCGATAAAAATCAGCCGCTCGCCGTCGGACATCGTGTCTGAACCTGATCCACCCTCCAAACCCCTCCCTCACCCCCACACCCACACTTCACCTTCATTCTCCAGCAGGAAGCGGCGGCGTCCATCCGAACACTTCCTCCTCCTCCTCCTCCTCTCGTCTGTCTGTAGGAATGAAAAATGAACGCCTGCTCCTGTGGATGGAGAGATTTCAGTCCGCTCAGGTGTCGGAGTTTAATATCAGCAGAGTCACCTTCACATCCATGATCAGAGTCAACAACCAGCAGCCTGTGGTGGGGAGGTCAAAGGCCACAGCAAATATCTGAGTGAGCCTCAAGCGATGACAGATGAGAACAGCCAGAGGTCGACTGATGTTTATTTCTGCTTTTAGATTCACATCTTTGTTGGTAATTCAGGATTTTTATCCATTCTGACACCCAGTTTTAATCCTTTATCTTAATTTTTCTCTAAATCTTCTGGAATAATTTCCCTTTGGCGAAGATGTGATGATGTTCGCCTGCGTCTGGTTTACCTTGATGGACGAGTCAGACGTCTGTTTTCTCTTACCAACCTGCCTGTGAGTGTCTGATGTCTCTCTGTCAGAGGAGATCAGATGAAAGTTAGTTGATCCACATGGTAGAACTGGGTAGATTTGTCTGTAATACTATAAGACGTCCGTCTCTCCTTCCTGCTTTTTTCCTCGAGCCTCACAAAGCCCGGCTAAATCTCACCAACTCAGGGTTTTTTTTTTTTCTGCTGCTTTTAGTCTGAAAAACCTCTGCTGAGAGTCGACTGAGACCATCAGAGAAGTTAGAGCAGAGTTTAGACGATGACGTGACTCGACTCAACTGGAAATAACATTGATCATCTTATTAATGACATGTACCACCCACTTTAACATTGTTGTAGACCAAACACACCCCCCAATGGCAGGGGCCTCCCTCAGCAGGACTATTGGTGCATTCCAGTTGTACTCTTCCTAATTGGAAGTTTCACCTGGAACTGAGGTCAGATTTCTAACTTGGAAAGTTGGACACCACCAAGAATTCAAGATGGCTGCTCCTCACATCAATACTAGTGAACGCTCGGCTAATTTTACTGTTTGTAGCAGTTTGTTTCACATTAAGTCAGTTTTGTGTTTTGGGAACAGAATGACAGATTAAACGGAATCAAAACTTTTTTTTTTATGCAATGGAATATGCTGAAAATCAAAGACGTTTTTGCGCCTTTTCTCCTCCTCTGAAGTGTTCTTCAGGTGGACCAGATTTGTTTTGATTCTCTGAAAGAACAACAACAAAAAAGACTTTCCTGTGAGCATCCATGTTTTCCAATTCTCCACTGGAATGTGGCCAACCTGGACGTGACGTCACTCCAAGTTCCAATATAAAGAAACTGCTGGATCAGATTGGGATCTGGGGCGTTTGGAGTCCAGGTCAGCACCTGGGGCTCTTTGTCATGGTCTCTAGACATTTCTGAGCAGTTTTTGTGGAGTGGTGGAGTACTAGCCTGCATTGGGAGTGCTGGTAATGTCAGGACCAAGGTTTCCTGGCAGAACATGGCTGATGAGTCTCAGTGCAGGACAGGGCGAGAAACATCCCAAAGCATCTGAGAGAAAACAAACACTTAACGATATGTCAGTGTTGTTAGTCTACAATCTACAACAAGCCTTGTCATCCAGCCGTCTGTTTATCAAGCAGCAGGTATTACATGAGTTACTGTAGACACTGATAATTGAATCTGGATGGACAGACAGTGCTAATGTAATCCAGAACGTCTGAGTGAGTTGTTTTGACTGAGTGCAGGCAGAAGTGCTGCAGAAAAAAAAAAGTCAAACAGGTTTTTAACAAACTCCTAACTTCCTGATCTGCTTGAACACAGTAAACTGGTTTCCTACAAGACACAGGATCAAGATTAACATTGTGTCCTGTGTTGTTTCCAGGATTACAGAGGTAAAGCCCCGCCCCTGTCTCAAATACTTTAATCCTTTGTTCCACCACTGCGGCCAGACGATTTATTTCCTTTAACAGAATGTTTCTTTCATAAGTCTTTTCTGTCCTAATTCTGAGGCTCATGATGCATCTTCTTTTTTACACTCTTTTATTTTAAGTTTACACCCTGGAGAAGAAAAGCGGCGAAGCGGGGAGGGGACAGACATAAAGGAAGCATTTTAGTCAGGTGAGGGTGATGTAAGTCTCCAGGTGTGAGGAGAAATCTGCTCCCTGATCAGTTTTAGTCCTGCAGAAACTGTGAGAGGACATGATTCACCTGGAGACTCCACAACCAGGTGCACTGTGAGGACTCAGTAAGGAAAGAAAAACTCAGCAAAACTGCAGTTTGGTCGGTCTGGTCGTCTTTTAGTTCCGGTCCTTTTTGTGCTGGCGAACCCAGTAAAGTAAACATAAAGTCCTCTGAGTGACAGGTAGCTCATCCTGCATCGTCAGCGCTACACCTGTCACAGAGAGCTGCTGAGCTTTACTCTGCTGTGTGTTTATTAAACGTCTCTGGTGTCAGAGGTCACAAAGGAAATATGGGTTATTAGTATTTGAGACTGCAACAGGAAACAGGTCGTGTTCTGCTGTATATTAAGCGGGAATAGCTGCTCTGTTTGAACTCTGATTTATCTGTAAAACCTCTACCCTCTTATAATGAGAAGCATTATCGTGACCACTCATCACATAAACTTAGGTAAATGTAGTCGCACTTCAGCTTTTGAATCAGTGCTAAAAAACACAGACTAATCTCAGACTTTGGTTGGAAGTGAAGCAGGACCCACATTTCTAACACTCTGAAGTCTGGTTGTTTTCCCACATCCTAAACAAACGTATATGAAGAGGTTAGGTGTGAAAGCTGACAGACAGCCTGCCATAGTCCAACCCCGTCTCTTAGAAACAATGTTTGTTTGTGACTAAGTATTTTCCCCAATTACTCTGTGGTGGAAAAACACGATCGTTGTCTGGATTAAGTTCAGAAGCAGTGATTTTTAAGGCTGGATCAGTTGTGCTTGTGGTTTAGGCGACAAAAAGAGAGGCTGAACATCCCCAGAAAATAAGTGAAATAATGCAGTAATCACTACATGATTAGACCCTGCTATATAACATATAGCAAGATGTTTTGACAGAAAACAAATGAAATGCCAGGGAACATTTTTACTGATACTTTGGATATCAGCAACTCGTCAAATACTGTTAATTACCAGCATTTCCTCATCATCGTTAATAGAAAACGTAAATGTTTCCTTGCAGAATGTGTCGTAAATTAGTAGTATAAAGTATAACTGCTGGGAGACCAGATTCAATATTGTGACGATCAAACATGTCGACAACCATGAGACGTATGAAACTATGATGACAAAACCGTGAAATCCTGATTAAACAGTCGTGATGTCAACGAAGAAAGAGCTGATTAAAACACAGACCTGATCAGAGAAAATTCAAGGTGTGCTCTATATCATGCTCTATATTCTTTTCTATACAATTCTATTTTCTATTTTATTCTGTTGTGCTGATGGACAGATGGATCCTGAGTGTGTTGCTGTGGCCGACTCCGGAGCCACTTTGTCTTCCATCTCTCCTGCTGCTTTTTCCTTTGACAGCTGAGTAGCTATACAGAGACACACTGTCACACACATACATATAGTGTAGTATATATATATATATATATATGTGTGTGTGTGTGTGTGTGTGTGTGTGTGTTAAACCCATATATACCCATCCTTTCAACTGTCAGTATGTAGCAGAGCAGCTGGCCAGAACCTGCTCTGCCAGTTTCACTTGTGTGTATATGTCTGTCTCTGTGTATATGTGTAGTGTGTGTGTGTGTGCAGTATCACCTCACACACACTTGAGTAATTAATTTTCAACATGGCTGGGTTTTTGCCGTAGCTGTGTGTGTGTGTGTGTGCAGTAGGGGAGGTAGCTGCCGTCAATACTAATTTGGTACGAGAGAAAACAAATGTATTTAATCCCTGGTTGTCTTGTCCTGTTTTCCTCTTCCTCCTACCCTCTCTCTCTCTCTCCTTCTCCTTCTCTCTCTCTCTTCTCTCTCCCTCTCTATTTCCCTCTCTTGCCTTCCACCTCGCTCGCCCCTCCCCACCCCTTGCGGGCTGATAGCCATTAGTGCTGCAAAGGGAATTTTAATGCAACGCCGGCTTCAGTGGGAAGGAATGAATATTTAAAACACACTCTGACTGGAGCAATAAAAGGAGAAGGACATATCCTTCATTTGGAGAGTGCACACACACACACACACACACACACACACACACACATGCAGGAGTGTGTTTATGTGACACACTGACATTCTGGTTTCACCAAACCAGTTCAGCTGGTCTGACTGGAGATCAGTCTGCGGCTGTTTGTTTTGTCCCCCGCGCTGCGTTCACGTCCTGTCAGAGCGTTGAGACGAGAGAGGTTCCCATGGTTACGACTTGAAAGCTTTCACATCAGGCGTCACACAACTCAAGACCCCCCCCCCCCCTTCCTCTCACCCAGTGTCCTACAGTTCCCTGTCTGTAGCTGTACTTCCATTAGTGGTGCAATACTACACTGTAACATCTATAATTATAATATTCACACAGTGTTTCTACTACCTCACCATGCACCAGCTCCAGTACCATTACATTACATTATACTGAAGTACTGTGCTGCTTACAGTTTGAGTGCTAATTACAGTTACTGCAAGTATAATTTGGAGGCTTTGCTGCTCACACTCTGGGAGATGTTGTTCTTTTTCTCCACCACATTTCTGAGGGAAATATTGTCTTTTCTGCTCCAATCATCTGACAGCAGCAATTATGTTGTAGATTTATATTTAACTGATGTGTTACAGTAAGAAATAGCAACCTATCATTTGATAACATAGGGTAAAAGTGATGCTTAATGTAGTGCTAATGCAAACATAAGTGCAATAACATTAACATGACACATATCGCAGCACACACACACCAACACACAAACAGTATATAGCAACAAAGTAGAGCAACATGTACATATGTGAGAATACAGTGATTCTGCAGCTACAATGACAGATCCTAAACGCTCGCATGCAGCTATCGTAGATGCTAGTACAGCTCATGTCATCAGTGTTTATAGCTGTCATTGAAAATGTGTAAAAGTCGAATGATGCGGACACGTAAACGTAGCATAATGTAGCAGTGACACACAACATAATATGATACAGTCCTAGAGAACATTAAATAAATGTAATATAGAACATACATGCATAACTTGATACAGAAGTCAATATGACATAAAGTTGATGTACACGTGATGCATGGCCACAGTTAAAACTCAGTACAGTGCAGCAGTCAGACTGAGCTCCTCTTGGACCAGCTACAACATTAAACTGCTGCTCTGAGGTTATAACACATCAATCATTTAACACTCTGAAACAGAACAAGCTTCAGAAAGACTTTTACTTTTACTGTTGATATTTTACCTCGAAGACTCTTCGACCTTTAGAGAATTAAAATTTAGTGTTTTTACATCCAGGCTTTTGTTGAATAAGTAAAGAATCTGAATAATTCTTCCAATTTTTTTCGTCCAACAGGAATCATGGGAATGTTCAGATTATATTCCAGTTGTAAGTAACTTTTGGAGAGTATTAAATATTAATTACAGTTACTCATTACTCAAAGGAATGTTTCTAACATCTTGTATAATCCATGCCCCGAAGAACTGAGGCTGTTTTCAGATCAAAGCGAGGCCCTCCCCAGTGTTAATGTAGTGTACCTAATAAAGTGCTCGTCTGAGTGTACAAAACAGCACATAGAGGAGAGCAACAGGTGAGCTGAAATGATCGTCTGTTGTTATGGAAACAAGGTGCGCTGTCAGCCTTTTTATTTCCTCCTCAGAAAAAACGCCTCAGGCAGCACTTTTCCCACAAAACAGACGAACTGAGCCTCACCTGCTCTGCATTCAACACATTTAAATACTTCTAAAAAAAAATGATTTGAATGTAGGTTTAAAGGACGTTTTAAAGCACCTGTGGAGGAAAGAACGGTAGAGAGACAGTGAAAAACAGCAGAGGGAGAGAGAGAGGGGGAGGTGGTGTGGGTTTGAACAGGTGGTGTTTTCAGCACAAGACTTTTTTATCTCTGTGTTAGAAATCAGTTTATTCTCAGCGATTGGCAGATTTTTTAAAGAACCCAATTTCTCTGGTCAGGTGTTAAGACCTGGATAAGACCTGGATCAAGTTTTTTGTTAAATAAACTGAATCTTGGCCTTTAGAGCCTTTAAACAAGTTTGCTGAAATGTCTGAGTTTCTACATTTTCTTTACAAAGCCAGAGTCAGTAGAGACACAGCAACATGATCACAGAGCAACTGCATGTGAACGAACTGAGCAACTGACTGACCGGTTATATATCTGACTAACTAACTGATTAACTAAGCGACTATATATCTGACTAACTAACTGGTTGTTTGTTGCTGACTGTTATATATTGTTATGGTTTATTATTATGAATATTTAAGCTCATGTAGAACTACTTAAGAATTAAACTTGACTGTGTAACCTTTGCTGAGAGGTAACAGCTCCTCTAACACATGGTATAACATCAGCACAAGTATAGAAGAGTCAGTGAAGTCTGTTTTTCTCCAGTATTTATCTGTTCTCATCCAGTTGAACATTAGCAGTGGTTTAGCCCTGAGCAACCATTTGTTTGCTCTTCTTGTCCGTTTTGGGCTTTTATGCTTTCTGAGTTTGCGTTTTGAGCCGCTGCTCTCCTCCTCCTCCTGTGGGATTAATAAAGTTTGTCTTATCGTATCTTATGGCAGTGAATGATGCAACATAAGGACATGAGGGAGTGGGAATCCTGACCCTGCAGCAGTAGTAGGAGTTGGTAATTGTGAGTGAGTGCCTGCCTGGTTTTGAAAATAGCACTGCTCACATGCAGATTGCCAGAAATGTCACATTTTACAAATGACTGTTGCTCGCAAATTGCAGATAAATCAGCGAGTTCTACAGGGCTCCTGCATGAGTCACAAGTGCGGCATTTGTTTAGATTAGTGAAATGTGTCAAAACAAACGGAGAGCAAATGATCTCATGTTGCAAATTGCAGCTTGTACGTTGCAAAAGTTGCGGAAATGAGCACTCTGCTTTTGTTTGCCATCACGGTGATCTGTTGCCGAGTCTGTGAGTCAGAGGGAGAGGAGCTTTGTTCCAGACCTCTGAATGACCGATGAGTTCAGATTCAAACATCAGTGTTAAACATTGTAGAGGAAAATCAGGCTGATTATCAGGCTGAAGGGAGGGGACAGTGAGGAGACTGGACTTTACTCCTCAGGACGTTTATGATCCTTTGCAGTGTGATGAAGTTTAGGATGAGGTCCGGAGGCCACGACTCTGTGTGCACCTTGCTCAGTTATTTTCCCTCAGCGGCTTCTTCTCCTCCTCCTCCTCCTTCATCTCTTCTTCGTCTGCTGATACCTGGAGGAATATTTGTAACTGAGCAGCACAGATTTGGTTCAGAGGAAACCTGATGTGCTCATGTAAACACACTGACACAGAAACCTGGAGCTGATGGCAGTTCCCATGAAGAGACGAGAGAGAGAAGTATGCTGATAGACTGGATGAGTGTGTGTGTGATTGAAACCTCATAGCTTCACAGTGACTAATTGCAGGTCAAGCAGTTTAAGTATGTGTCTATGATGGACAGATAACGAAATAACTGAGGGTTGTTTCTGAATTAGAATGAAGCCTGAATAACGGCTAATAACAGGGAAGCTGTTTAACCGAGAGTGTGTGTGTGTGTGCGTGTGTTAGTGTGTGTTTGTGTGTTAGTGTGAATGTGGCTCTCGTTAGCGCCCGTAGTCCTGACGAAGCTCCAATGAAACCAGAGATCATCAGAAAATCATTGAGGTATGAAAGAGACAATTTACACTTTCGATTGATCCGGACCCCAGAGAGTGTGTGTGTGTGTGTGTGTGTGTGTGTGTGTAAGGCGATCCCCTGCGGGTGTATTGGGTGATAGATCAGTTTTCGTGCAGTGTGTTCCCAGTGTACTCAGCTTCCTGCTGCAGAAGGGAAGTCGAGCTTGAAAACGATAGCGGCTGTAAACTGATCCCGGGTCAGATTTCAGGTTGCAGAAAACCGGTTTGATGCTTCATCACATCCTGTCGTCTTCGTCCCACGTTGTTGTCATTCTCTGAATCTCACTGCAAAAAAAAAACACCTGATTACACCACTGTCAGGGAAATGCTGATTGCTGATTGGCTGAAAGTGAGTAGCTATCATTCTTGCAGCATTTATTCTCCCAACTAAAGCATCCAGGCCACCGTACCTTCATTACTCATTTTAGAGGTTAATTAGCAGCGTCCTGTCAACCTGTAGTAATACGTAAAATTTGTGAACACGTTATGTCATGTGAGTGACTAGCTTCACTCAGAGTTAGCATTTAGCTACGGCTGCAAGTAACAGTATCATTTTCATTGTTGATTATAACCTCTTTCTATGAAACGTTGAAAAATTGAGAAAAGTCTCACTGATTTCAAGATGATGTCTAAAAGAAGCTCTGCCATTGCTACATGGCCAACATTAGCATTAGCAGCTGTTTACTTGTTAGTTTAGATGAAATGTTGTGAGTTTAGCAACAAACTTGATTCCTGTTTTCACCGAGAGCGAATGTTAAATCTTGTTTTGCTCCTAGTTTTATCTCTTCTTGTCTTCTACTAGAGTTAGCATGCTAACCAGCTAGCCCTGGCCTGTCTCATCACTTTCCGATAGCAACTCGCTGTAGCGTCCAGTCTGTCTTGAAGATGTAAACGCAGCAATGGCTGAAGCTCCTAGCAGAAAAACGTTTTGTTTGACCAACAGTCCATGTGAAGTGCTAACTGTCTTATTAGCATATTAACTTCTTGTCATTAGCCAGGAGAACACTCCCAAACTCAGAGTTTAATTTTAGCAGCGGCCCTCTCCTGCATCAGTACCTGAAGGAGGTGAACTAACTGAAGAATCTGAGTGCTTTTTCCACACATCAGTACAGTACAGCCTCAGTCTCTAAATCCTGGTGGTTGCTGCTGAGTGAGGAAGTCAGTGCAGGTGTAAATGAGAGGTGGTGCTGCTTCTCCCTCTCCGTCTCTCTTTCTCTCCGTCTCTTCGTTGTCTGTCGTTAACCGAGAGATTGAAGCCTGCTTCATTAAAAGCTGCTGGATGGAGCGCGCTCGTTCAGCTGACTCCCTCGGCATGCTGGGAGAATCTGCTGACGGCTGCACAGCAACGGAGAGAGGAGGATGGAGAGAGCAAGGAGGAGTGAGCGTCCTACATTCACACAAACAGTCGGAGGGGTGGAGGAGGAGGAAGAGGGGGGAAACAAAGAAACATATTCTGGTCCTTTCTGGTTCACTCTAGTTCATTCCTGGACTCGTTTTACGCCTCCTCTTCTTTCCTGCTCTCTTTCCTTTTCACTGTTTACTTGTCCTCCTTTCCTACCTCCTTCCCTCCTTTCCTTCCTAAATTCCCTCTTAGGGCTTTATGTAACGTGTGAACACAGAAGTCAGAGTGTGAGGCAGAGTGACCCTCTGAAAGGACAGAGGGATGAGCAGATGGACGGACAGATAGGTGGACAAACAGATGAGATTTGAGTTTAAGGAAACCAGATCTGTCCTGGGCGAAAAAAAAAAAAAAAAAAACAAGCCCAAAACGCCATTTTTGCAGTTTCACTTCTGACAGCTGAAACGTTAGCCTGACAGGACGACAAACTGCAAGTCAGCAAATCAGGAGGCAGCGAGTCCTCGCTCTGTCTGTGTGTGGGTGGTGTGTGTGTGTGTGTGTGTTAAATGCAGCCACATAACCAAAAAAATACAGAAATGTCTCTCCCAGGCTGTCATGACTCGACAGTGCTGTGACCACTGCTGTGTGTGTCTGTGTGTGTGTAGATGGAGCGCTGCTGTAATTGAATTTTTACCTCTCAAAAAAGCTGTGACATTATTGTATTAGAGGAAAGGATACGCTGCTCGGCCTCAGAGAGAGAGAGAGAGAGAGGGGGAATCAAATTGCAGGAATCCAACTGCGGCTAAACACGGTGACATCTTCACAATAGCCGACCAATCAGAGCCCTCCGTTCTGTTCCGTGTCAGGATGTACCGCAGGGTCGTGGTCGTCCGTTGTCTGTGGCTTTGTGACGCAGTTGGGTTTATTGGACGTAAATGATGAAGTTTTTAAGGTGCCCCAGAGAGGGACATGTTGACACAGAGGAGCGTTTGGTGACATTGCTGGCAGCTCCCAGGCAGGTGGAGTTTGGGCTAGGTGACCTAGTGGAAAAACACACCTTTAATCTGGGGCAGTTGGGCGGCCAGTGACAGCCAACAAGCTCATTACAGGCAGATCGGAGACAACATCTCTGGCTGACCCCAGAAAACTGATCCTCCTGATCGCTTTGGACCAGACTGAAGTATCTCCACGACTGTCTGATGCACTGACATGAAGGTTTGAACAGACGCTCACGGCCCCCAGAGGATTAACCCTGATTCTTTAACGTCATCCTCTGACTTTTCCAGCAGCAGTGTGGCTGTAGTGTGATGTGATGGAGGAGTGAGCAGAGCAGGAGAGAATTTCACCTTGTTTTAAATGAAATCTGCTTGTTTTAACCAACATTATCCTGCACGATGTTTGTTTCCGTTAATTCCCGCTGCACTGGACGAGGGTCGACCATGATTTATAGTTTCAGATTTGTGATGAACAGACCTCCGTCTTCTCCAGCTCACCTGTACGTCTCTTCATCTCCACCTCATTACTGTCCCTGATGATTATTTATTTTAGACTCCCACTGATTCACACCTCCTTTTGGCAAGTTATAGGGAACCTGCTTAACATCTCTGCCACGTTTAGATGGAAACATAACAACTATTGACAGTTTCACTGCTAATCTATTTCTATCAAGTGCAGCTGCTGGCAGCGACCGTCTCTGTCTCTCTGTGTCTCTGTCTCTGCCTCTGGTGTTTAAAGTTTGTGGTAAGAGGAGCTGAGGAGGAAGTATCTCCTCCTGCACCTCCTGTAAGACGAGATGTAACACCCCCCACCACCACCACCGCCCATCTCACCCTTCTCTCCGCTACCGCTCCGTTAGCGAGCGACTGGTGGCTGTTCGTTAACCAACCCTGACCTGCTGCTGTTTAATTTGAGCGGAGACGAGGAAAGACGAGGAAGGCGATCACTCACTTGTCCTCGATCGTCCTCTGAGAGAAAGACATGGTGACAGAAAAGACGGAGGAGGAGAGAGGAGAGAGGAGGGGAGGTTTCGGCTAACATGGATTGGTTTCCAGCAGGAGGTGCAGCTTGAAAACTCGCCCACACATAGACACACTCACCGCACACTGTGCTGCTCCCACCCTGTGTCAATATTAGTGTGTTTGCACACGTTGACCTTTGACTCGGACAGTTTTACCTGCTGGGAAATAAACACATGGTCAGATAGGAGAGGGAAAGGAGGGAGAAAGAAAAGAGGGGCTAAAGTATGGATGGATTACCCAGCACAGGCCTGGGGGCCCCTCACCTCTCGGGGCCCCTGAGCCTCTGCATGAAGTAACTGTTAGCTCGTGTTTTGAAAGTCACAGAGCTCAATTAAAAGACATGAAATGACCACAGATGCTTTTAGTGTGTGTGTGTGTGTGTGTGTAGGGGGGGTTACCTGTGTGTGCTCAGGAGGAAGAGGAGGAAGAGGAGGAAGAGGAGGAGGAGGAGGAGAAGCAGATGATTTATGAGATAAGAGGAGGTGAAGTGGAGGAGAGCGCAGAGAAAACAGAGCGATATTAAAACAGCTGCACTTCATTTACACATCTGGAGACTGTTCTCAGTGTGTGTACACGTGTGTGTATTTGTGTGTGTGTGTGTGTGTATATATGTGTGTGTGGAAGATTTAATTCCCTGCGTGTAGAGAGAGATGTTTGAATGTTAAAGCGACGGGGATGAAGGTGTCATTCACAGCTCAGTAACACAGAGAGAGAGAGAGACGTCCGTGTGTGTGTGTGTGTGTGTGTGTGTGTGTGTGTGTCCTGTTTGAAATTCTGCTCGTCTGTTATCTGACTCCATCCAAGAAATCCAGAGCTAGAAGAAGGATAGAGGCACAGAAACACAGTACGTGTCTCTCAGTGTGTTTACATTCAGTCACTTAAACTTGATTAACACTTTGATCAAGTTTCCTCAGTAACATGACGGTTTAAATACCAGTCCACATATTTCTACATGGACCATACGTATGTGATCACCTGCAGATTCCTTTCATAGGAGCATTAACTCCTCTGCTCTCCAGACACAGAACTCACAAAGCTGCTGTAACTGAACTGCTGTATTCCTAGAAAAAACTGATTTATCTATTATCAGAGTAGTTGCTGGTTAATCATCGGATGTGTTGGTACTTTCAGACACTCCTGAGTTCTCATTTGTAAATGTTGTTCACACCAGAATCTAAGATAAATCAGGAACCTAAAGTAATTCAGACAGGACATATGAGTCTTCACTTCCCTCTGCGACTTCCAGTTTGGTCGTCAGCAGTGAAACAGAAACTTCTCCATTTAAAACCTGTTCCACTGTTTGGCCCTAAAACATCCTCGCTTGGTTCAGCGTCCTGTTGTTTTGTCCTCAAACGCAGTCGTGTTTGAACGTAAACGCTCTTAAATTGAAGATCTTTAATCTCAGACTCATCGTTTCTGCAAATCCTCTCCCCTTATCTTCAGACCCTTTAAACTCCCCCAGCTCCTGTCTGTCCCTGCTGGTCTTGTAACCATCATGGTTTTGTCCCGGTTGATGTGTGAAGGTCGAGCTTTTAACAGTAAAACTCTACATCTTATGAACAGATGACCCGTACTCTGACCACCAGTTTATCACCAGTTTATCACCAGTTTAACAGGTTCAGCGAATCCTCCGCAGAGCTGCAACAAATGTTAAAATGGCCGCCGTGTCAGGAAGGTAAATAAATAACATTTAAGACAAGCACATCAGGGAGAACATTACCCTGATCAAAGTCATAAAACCTGCATCAGATGGGACTTTTAATGTCTTTCACCAGGTGGGTGGGGCTTACCAGTCCACCGAGACATTCCTTTATTTATCACTCTCCTCATCACTCCATCCGTCTCTCTCTCTCCCTCTGTCTGTCTGTCTCTCCCTGCAGCTGCCAGCTGGCAGCGGCTCTGTGGCCTCATCAATAAGACTGACAGATTGGAGATTGATGATGGCGACTAACAGAGAAGGAACTGTCTGTCTGACAGATTATCCTCCTATAGAGAGACGCACAGACAGACAGAGACACAGTCAGGTCTTTAATTCTGCAGCATGCAGGTAGAAACAAAGGAGGTGGTGGGGTTGTCGCTAGGCTAGCAGTTTCCCTCCACTTCAGGTCTTTGTGCTAAGCTAAGCTAAGATAAGCAGACCTGTCTGCGGGTTTCATACTCTAAACAGAGGTCATGTAATATGTTTAACTTATTCACCTAGATGAGATAATGAAGCTGGAACCAGCAGGTGATTAGCTTAGCTTAGCTTAGCTTAGCATAGCATAAAGACTGTAAACAGGGGGAAACAGCTAGCGTGGCTTGGTTTACAGGTGAGACAGCAGGTTAATCTGTGAGCTCCCTGATGATGCTGTATGATGGATAAATATCTGAAGTGCCCAAAGCTTTTACACACTGTTACTGTACTCCTTTAAGAATATTCCTGATGAATGTGGGTTATCATATTTATAGTATGATCATGGGGGGATAGCATGTCCAGAATACATTAAAGCACGGCTAACCTGCAACGGATCCATCATCTCTTCTGACTTTGAAAACAAACAGTAAACAAGACGGCTGAATGTCAGACTTTATGTTGAACAGTAAAAAAAGGGAAAACGTAAAAAAAAATAATAACAATAATATAAAAACTACATTAAAAAGAAAAAAGCTGGAGCAGGAAGTTTCCTCTGAGCCAAACGTCCCATCACTCTGAAGATTCCTCAACACAGGAAAATCCATTGACTGCTGTTAGTGTGCGACCTGAGCTGACTGCTGAGTGTGTGTGTGTGTGTGTGTGTGTGTGTGTGTGTGTGTGTGTGTGTGTGGCAGCATGGCTAACAAAAGGCGCAGCAGAGAGCCATTAGGGAGAGAAAAGTTAACGAGTTCCATAAAGATGGAGGGAGGAAGTTATTGACTGCCATTTGTCTCTGTAGTTGTGTGTGTGTCAAAGTGTGTGTCTGTGTGTATTAGTGTGTGTGTGTGTGCGTGCGTGCCTATGTTACGAGTGTACGCTCTTTTGTTTGAGGGTAAACAAAGCCAGAGGTCACACTCGTCAACACGCTGCAGTACAAGGTGACAACCAGCAGTCCAACTGTGTGTGTGTGTGTGTGTGTGTGTGTGTGTGTGTGTTTGTACAGCTGACTTTGATTGACAGGTTGAGTAGTTTAATGGTAATGGGACTGTGGTGATGTGAGGGTCATGTGACCAAATGTTTGAGGTCAAACTGATGTCACAGTGTAAATAAACAGCTGGTGAACAGTGGTGCATTTATGTGCTGTTAAACTGCGGGAAAAAAGCAAACTGACTTTTTACGACACTTTTGCTCAAACTTTTTTAAAAATTCTAATTTATTTCCAAATAATCTCTTAAAAAGTTTCCTGGAAAAACGGTTTCATTCACTGTTCACTGAGTATTAGTTCCAGTTATTTCTACGTTTAATGTGTCTCCAAACAAACAGTTCAGCAGCAAAGATAAAGTTTCCAAGGAAAAATGAACAGATGAATAAAATTCACTTGGGTTTTTCTTGAATGAAACTTCACCTGGAAGTCAATAAGTAAACACAACTAACACAACTCATTAAAACAACAGTTTCAGAACATTGTCTCTATTTTCATCCATTTAGAACCAAACCACTCGTTTCTTTCCAGGAAACTTTCAAGAAATTATCAGGAAATATTGCAGAGCTATAAAGCCTCAACCAGTTCTTCTAATAATTTCTCAGGAAGTTTCCTAGAAAGAGAAAGCAGAAGAGTCAGTGATTTCTAAAGGAAAGCTCCATTTAAAAGTCAATATTCATTTTTTATTTATCAGAAACTTTATTCTCTGTGTACATTGAATTGTTTCTGTGCCTGACACATTTCACATTTACAGCATGTCCGGCTGACCTGATGCTCTCTGACTAAACGGCTCTCCAAGTTATGTGAGCAATTAAATTAATGAATTGGAAGTGTACCAACCGAACACTGTCTCGACTTTCTCTGTAATTAGTATCAAATTACTCCATTCTTACAGGAATTTAAACCATGAATTTACAGTCACATCAAGTGCAGGACACGTTCAGTGGTGATATAGATACTGGAGCTAAATAATGGCAAACATAAGAGACACTAAGAAGCAGGTTCTTCTTTCTGTTGAATTAACCACTTTAATTAGCAGTAAGCCCACATTTCTACTGTTCTCATCCTGGCACTGAATTAGAGAAACAACCGACCAATCAGAGTTTACCTGAAATGTAACCACGCAGCCCAGCTGTGATTGGTCGGCTCGTACACGTGTCGTAGCGACATAGCAAGCTTTTCCTCTGTTAAACTTTAACAGCGCCTCCTGCTGGTTGCTACCACGCAGTGAAAATCATTATATTGCTTCAAGACACACGACACAACGTCGATGATACGAACGCGTCGATTAAATTCCACGTGACAAGATTCTTAGCGACCAATCTCTTTCATCGATGAGTCGTGCCTATCTCTAAAACCAGGCTTTATTGTTTCCGGCGTGTTGTGTTTTCGTGCAGAGCTCTGTCTGCAGCCTGAACAACATGAAAACAGCTCAATCTCTTCCTCTTCATCCTGTTTTCAGTTGGCAAACAACAAAGCTGCATCACAGCCGTCAGCTGGTGGAGGAGTGAGACAGACAGCCCAGCTGACCGAATCATTATTTCACGGTCGGGTTAATGGAGGTGGTTGTGCTGAATAATCGTCTGTCTCTTGTGTTTAAAAAGTGCGATAACAGGAAAAGTTAGAGACGACAGAAAGTTGTCGTGTTAACTTGGCTACACACACACACACACACAGCCCCCCCCCACAATCCCAACACACACTTCAAGGGATTCCCCTGCAGCAGGACAGGGAGCGTTTGTTTTTTCCTCCTGTAGCTCTCTGTTGAGGCTCATCCATTGTTGTCTTGTTCCTTCCTGTGTATATGTACTGTATGTGTTGGTATAAGTGTAGGCTGTGTGTGTGGGGGGGTGTCTTCCCTGGGGGGTTCCTTTAACAGACGGACCACAGCCCACACACTTCCTGAAAGTTCTGCATCACTGCGCAGGAAATGCTGACATCACTTCCTGCGTCTTGGTTAAAATCCTGCAGAAGTGATGGAGGTGGGAATGTAAAGAAAGGATGAGACTCTTTCCAGGAAGTAGACGCATCCTCCCATTGACCGACAGAGCGTTCTGTTGTAAAATGAATCAGCCAGTTAAATGTGCAGCTTTTCTTTGATATATAAGATTAGAAACTGAACATCTTTGGGTTTTGAGACGCCTCTAAAGACTCGAGGAGCACGTGATGAACATTTTTCACTATTTCCTGACATTTTATCAACTAAACGATTCGTCAATTAACTAAAGAGTCACATATACTTTGTGCTGCTGCTGTTCTCCAGCAGATTTCAGATTGATGTTTGCCTTCCAGTCAATGGTTTGTTCATTTATATTAAAAAAGCTTTACAGAGACTTTAGGGAAATGGTTGGTGTTATATATTTTGCTGATAATAAATCTCACGAAAAGACCAAATCCAACAGTGCGTTAGTCCGTCTGTGCTGAAGCACTTAGAACATGCTTTTCTTATTTGTAGATACAGTAACTTTAGTCCAAGGTCTGGTTGTTGATCTCAATGGAAACACTCTGCTCTAACAGAGAATCACTATTTTGTAAAATGTGCAGATGACAGTGTTTTTCTGCCTTTTCTCAGTCGATCAGATCAATCTCCACAGAGAGAGAATTGGTGGATCTTTCTTAAAAAAAACTAAACTCCTTCTGGGTGTTTTAACTTTTTCATTCATTTGCCGGTTTTCATCCTTCAGCAGGTGTCGTTCACCTCAGCGCTAAAACAATCGCTTAAGTTTCTTTTTTATTTTGGACGCTCACAGAGCCTCTTTCAGACCTTAGACAACTTCAACACAAATCCACTAAACCTGAAGAACACCTCTGTTATTAACGTTAGAGTGTTAGCTCGCTTCACATCGCCTTCTGAAGGACAGACGGAGTATTTTGAGGTGAGTCTGGTTTCGCTGAGACAAACAGAGAAGCTGCTGCAAATCATTTCAGCGTCGCTGAGAGGAAACGACAAACGTTCTCAAATTAAAATAAACCGCTCACCTTTGTGAGTGTGAGACGGAGAGTTGTGGCTTTAAATCTCCTCAGCTGAACCCTCACACACACGTCGACGTACGAGTGTGTGTGCGTGTGTGTGTCCGATCAGCTGCTGTGTGTTCCTGCAGGTTTTGGGGGGTTTAATGACTTTTCCCATGTGGACAGACACAGTTTGGCTTTCAGCTGCTTCTCACTTTTTACTGCTACATCCTGCCTGTACGCACTGTGTGTGTGAGTGTATTTGTGTTCTTGTGTCAGCACTGCTTCAGTAAGATGTGTGTGTGTGTGTGTGTGTGTGTGTGTGTGTATTTTGTGCATGCAGGTGATTAATCTAAGTCAGTGCTCGCTCGGCCGACCACCGCAGTTGAATCCTAATTCTCTCTCTCTCTCTCTCCGTCAAAGAGCTGCTGTTCATTCAGAGTAAGGAGGATGGAGGGAAGGCTTACCCTCCTTCTTTCCTTTCCTACATCCTACCCCCACCCCCCCCACCCCCTCTTCTCCCCCTACCTCCCCTACCTCCCCACCCTCAGGTAGTTTTCTGTCTCTGAGAGCTTTCATGTGTTTGCAGATTTGCAGGAATGGACGCAGATTTAGCAGAACTGTACTGTTAGATTTAATGCTTCATGACACACACACACACACCACACACACACACACAGAAAAAAAACACACACACAGAAAAAACACGCACTCATACACATCACACACATGGCGTGCAGAGTGTATTTTGCCGTCTCTCATCCTTCTTTTTGTTTTCATCTGACAAACAAAACACTGAACCACACACACTCTTTCTCTCTCTGTGACACACACACACACACACACACATTTTTCTTCCTCTGCATCTGTCTTGTATTATTTATTCGAGTCATGTCATCATTCATAAGTGATAAACTCCCTGCAGAGTCAAACAGGAAGTTGCGGGAATGATGAGACCAGGAACGTGGCGTCGTCTTTTTCTGCCATCGCCACAACTTCCAATTGTATGTAAACCCCACCCCCGCCTTCCAAATTCTCCAAATCCCCAACTACTCCCCCACCACCACTGTCCCTGGGAAAGACCCATCTGAGGCGGGGTGACATTAGAGAGCAGAGGGAGGCAGAAGCCGTCCGACCTGACGAGGCTGTAACGAGCATTTTCTGATCAATAATTAAAGTTTCTCTCTGCTCGTTTGTTTCTCCTCACACAGGACTGAAATCATTATTTTCCAGATTTCTACGAGTGCGCACAATCAGAGGCCTTTTACCACAGAAAACAAAAGAGGGAAACTGAAGACTGTCCGGCCATTATGTAGAACTTCTGTTGGACACTGGTGTGTGATCTGTGGTGTAATGAGACAGAAGCACACTGGAGTTTTAGTTATTTAAAATACTCCACAGTGTGTTGGCCAGAGTGATCTCTCAGAACACAATAAAACCAAAGGAAATATACTGAGAAAGTGGTTTTATAATGATACAGCTGTGACAGGACAGAGTCAGGGTCTAATGGAAATTAAATATGTAGTGTAGAGTAGGGTTGCAAAATTCCCAGAGTTTTCAAAGTTGGAAACTTTCCATGGGAAATAACTGGAAAAACTGGAAATTAGCAAAACTGCAGGTTAGCCTTTAACTGGGTGCTTAAATGTAATATGTTTATTGTTTAGTTTATAGTTTGCACGCATGTTTTGCTTATGACAAAAAGTGTTTAGATTATATGATACAGTTCATGAATATTAATTCCAATTAATTCCTGTAAAATTCCCATATATTCCTGTTAATTTCCATGGAAAAAGAAAAAACTAACTTGGAATATTTCCAGAACTCCCCAGCTCAACTTCCCCTGGACATTTTCTCCTTATGAGAGTGACAGTGGTTTGTTTTGCAGTGCTGGACGTCACGTGTGTTAGTTTAGAAAATGTAAAGATGAGGAGCCTGCAAACAGCATCGATCTGTCCTTGATTTTATTGGGGACGAGTGGACACGAGGAGGTCGAAGTGGTGGGACGTCTCAGGGACTAAGTGGCTCTGGTGCATTATGGGGTTTTCTCTGATCTATTATCATATCTTATCTCTGCAAGGTCGGGTATATTGTTGTTGTATAATATGTCGTGTTATGGCTGAGTGTGGTGACAGTGTGATGTCTGTGAGAAGGCGCAGTGTGTGGTATCAAACTTTCAAACTTATTAAAGCCAATATAAAATATAATAAAGTTAAGTACAGAGCAGCAGGCGTTTCACACAGCAGTAAACATCAACGCAGGGTCTCACCAGTTCATGTTTATGACCTCTGGTTCCCAGCAGAGGCTCCATCGTTCTGCCCCGGCTCTCTGTCATTATGGCGTCTCTGGAACGCCGCCGCTCGGTTAACCACAGCGTTCTCATGACTCCGCCCCCACCACCCCTTCCCCCAAAAAACCACTGGTCCCCAGCACCACAAACCAGCTCTGCCAAAAACCAGTCACCACATTCCTCAGCAGGAGGAATAAAAAGTTTGTTTTTCTATTTGACGACGGAGGAAAATAAAAACAAGGAGGAGGAGGAGGAGGAGAGGATGGATGGAGGGAGGGAGGGAAGGAAGACTGAGGAGGGAGGAGAAGAAGGGATAAAGAAAAAGAGAGAGAGGCTAATGCAGTCTGATGTATTAATCACAGTCAGAGGTAATTGAGAGGCTGAGCAAGGGCCGGGCGAGCGAGCTGTCCTCCATCACTGTCTCATTCTCTCTCTCTCTGTAAACACTGCTACTGTACCGACTGAATATTAATACACTGTGTGTGTGTGTGTGTGTGAGCGTGCGTGCGTGTGCGCGCACGCGCACATAAAGTGACTTATGGTGCAAGTGTCCTTACAAGAGTCCATGTTGTTATTCTTGTTTCTGGCATCAGCGTTGGCTCAGTGAGAGTGTGTGTTTTGTGTGTGTGTGTGTGTGTGTGTGTGTGTGTCTGGCTGACACTTTCACTGAGTTCATCCTCGTGTTCACTCTTCAATCCAACATTTTGTGAAGCCCTCATTAGCTGTTAGGTCAGGAGACAGATATTAGTTTCATCTCTGTTCTCCCTGCACGTGGTTAGCATAGCTTAGCTTAGCACAAAGACTGGAAGCAGGGGGAAACTAGGCTAGCTCCATCCAAAGATCATGTATTTTACAGCAGATATGTCTGTAGAGACGCTGGACGGCTGCTTTGGTCATTAGCTGCTGTGAACAGGAGAAACATTTCTGCTTTCAAACAACTCAAAGCTGGGTGAAGAAATAAAACCGAGGCAGAGGCATGTCTCAAACGTCCTAACTCTTCTGTCGACTAACGACATGTTGGGTACGCTAACAGTTTCCCTCTGCTTTCAGTCTTTGTGCTAAGCTAGGCTAAACGCACCTATCTCTGTACTGTCAGCCCTGTTTCCCTACATGTAAACTGTGACAGTGAGTATGTTTGGTAGGAAAAGTAAGGATTCATCTGGATTCTATCTTCTTTTAGCTTCATGAAGAAATGTTGTTAATTGATATATTTTCCACCAGAATATTGGATCATACAGTATAATATAAATTTATAATGACTCCAGCTTTATGAACCAGTTTCCTGGCTCAGTTCAGACCCTCACAGCTCCTGGTCCAGGTTCAGAGAAAGATCCTGGTCTGGTTTAATACAGAAACAGTTCACAGTGACTCAGACACAACCTGTTTATTTACAGCATCTCTCCCTGAGGCTGAACCATAGAGCTTCAGATCTGACTCATCTTCTCATCTGAAAAGGATTTCCCAAAAATGTTGGACTGTTCCTTTAACAGAGCACTTTACACACACACACACACACACACACAGATAGAAGATAATTGGATAATAAGTTAGAAGCCGCTGTGTCTCTTTCTCAACCGGTTTAATTTATTTTCCTGTTTATCATGAAGTATTTCTCCACTCTGGCTGACACGCCTCATTATTCACTCTCTCATTAATCACTGAAAACACTGTAACATAAAACAATAACGATAATACACAACAGACAATATCTATAACATCGTGAGCACCCTCTAACTCTGACTCAATCTCCTCATGAACCTCGATTATGTGACTCACGGATGCTTTTGCTTTGAGGCGTCTCTACAGCAACAGCCTGAGCTGGTTGGCACGGTTACAGCTGGCGTCCTCCGTTGACCTTTCACCTTTTGTCTCCGCTGTAGTAAACAAACACACACTCACCTGCAGCCCGGTCTGTCTCGACTCGAGGTTTCAGGGCTCCGTCAAAGCGTTGCCATGGTTACAGCCTATAAAGAAATGGTACACAGTCTTATAGGAGCATTTCGCTTTTTTTTTTTTTTTTTTTAACCCGCTGTCTGAGTTTTAATAATTTACTCTCTTGTACTTGCTATAGTTGTACAAACAGTGAAGTCAGCAAAGGCCTGATTATCTGATGGTTGTAAAGATGATCTTGTCAGATTCTCCTGTGGTGTGAGGTGTGTTCAGACTGATCTTACCCTCCCTGATCTGCTCTGAAGACGATCAGAGCCGATAAATATTAAACATGTTCAGTATTTCTGATCAGAGAGTGGTCAGATGTGGAGTTGTGAGTGACTCTGGTTGTTAGTGTGTGGTGTGGCTGTGTTGGTCTTCTCCCTGCACATCACACACTATAAGAACACAACTGTGACAGTCTGACATGATCTGTCCTCAGGTGTGTGCTCTCTCACATTTTGTAAATATTTTAGTGTGAGCCAGGCTTAAGTCCACACGTTAGTTTGGATGATTTGTGGGTTAGTTTTTTGGCTAATCTCGATAGGTTCATGTTAAATTTAAGGGAACTAGGGTTTTATTTTTCCAAGTTGTACATTCCCTCCCCACTTCAGGTACGTCACGTACACTTATCAGGTACACCTTTATAATCCAACGCAATCCGGCCCAACAGCTCTGCCACATGTTCTCTCTTTATCAAGCATGAGACAGCTGCGACCTATAACCTGAATAATGAATAACAAATAGACAGTCACAGCTCAAAACTCAACATATTATGGTTCCATAGC
The DNA here is from genome assembly GCF_001640805.2 of Lates calcarifer. Taxonomy (NCBI): domain Eukaryota; kingdom Metazoa; phylum Chordata; class Actinopteri; family Centropomidae; genus Lates; species Lates calcarifer. The sequence continues at coordinate 25,245,200 of NC_066840.1, read as the reverse complement.
TCAGTTTAGTTTTAGTTTAGTTCACATTTTACACTTTAAAACAGCCAGAACTGATAGAAATGATGACTAAAACAGTAATTGTCTTTCATAACTGGTGCTGTCATATCTTCAGTAACAGATGTCAGGGGGAATTTTCATTGACAAATCCTGGATAATGAGACTCTTGGAAATCTAGAGGCAGCGATTTGATTCATGATTATTTGGAGTCATAGTGGTTACTGCTTGCTTATCTTCACCTCAGCTCCACCAAGACTCTTTTCTCAGCGTTTGGATTTTCTGGGTCCAGTAAAATGATGAAGGCGGCAGAAAGTTTCTGTATCACATTCCTTCCTTTTTAATTGTAGGTCTCTGGTTTGGTCGTGGCGTTTTTGCAGCAAATTAACAAGCAGTGAATCAGCTCCGTGTCTGTGCTGCTAGAAAACATTAGCTACAATTCACAGCAGGATTAAACCTGAGGAGAAAAAAACACACACACATACACATAGAGATGCTCTTTCATTTACTTCTTTGTCTCCAGCCTTAAAAAACATTGTTATTAAATCATCTGGCGGCTGACAAAACCCAGCTTCCTGTTTCGGAGCGGTAAACATGCTCCTGTCTCAGACCGCAGCAAATTAACGAACGAGGTGGAGCTGCTCCTGCTGCAACTCCGACTTTTAATTAAACCCACAGACAAACTGAGAATCATCTCAAAGATATGGAGCCACGAGGTTTCCACCCATTCACTGCTGTTAAAACATCTCTGTATTTTACACCAGTGACACCTCATTTTACACTTTAATTTACTTACTTACATTTCAGAATAATTATCTGGTGTGTATGAAACCAAGGAAGTAGAGAAAATCTCCAGTTGGTGAGAGTCTGCTCATTATATTTAACTTATTAGGAAATTAAATGGTCGAAAGAACTCTTACTAAACAATTTATGTATTTAAATGACAGAGATCTGTAATGCAAATGTGCAGCACGCAACAAAAACATGTTGTATAAAACAGATCTTTGCTAATTAATGAGCTAATCGGTTTAATCTGGAGGAAACTTCTTCTCAGTGTTGCTGTGAACATAATAAGTCAAATATAACACACAGTGGGGGTATACTGATCAATCTCAATATTCATCACAATATATAACAGTGAGTTTTAAAGAAACCAGTGAACTCATTAGTTAAACTTTGAGGATATGATTCATTAATAAAAACAGAAAAAACAATGACTTCAACAAACATGTTTTGTCTGTCTTAACTAAACAAAAACCTGTGATGACTATGACCACAGATTTCTCTGATAGGACCTTCTGTGTAGAGGGTTAGGTCAGTCAGCAGTTTGTGGAAAGTGTTTCCTGTCTGGGAGTTTGTACCTACAGTCCAGAACTTTATTCTCTGTTGTGCTCAGGGGTGTCATGTCTTTAACTACGAAGTACGGAACGCTGTTTGTTATATCCACGCTTCTTTTTGACCGATTCTCCTACGGGTTAGATGTTAGTTTTGGTTCAGAACTGTTAGCCATTAGCTGTTAGCCGTTAGCCCTGCTGGGACAAACAGCATCTTCATCCTCTCTGTGTGGTCACTGGGATGAAACCTTTTCAGCTGATTGTGAAGATTTGTTGTGTTTCCATCTTTGTTGGTACCAACCGGCGACATGTTTTTCAGACCGTCTTAATTTGGACCACCTCCATATCCACAACACTTCCTCTCTCCGGTTCCACTCATGTTTCTTACTCATATACAGCTTTCTTTAAGGCCGGTAGGTCCAACAGTCGCATTACGCTGCCATGTGATAGGTTCTTAGAATAAAAATACCCTGAGCTTATCATCTTAATCAACATCAATGTTTTTTGGCTTTACTGTTTGGCAAGTGGACAAAGCTAATCCTGAACTATTAGGTACAGTTTCCATAAAGTTAATAGGTTGGTACAGGATCCATAAAAGACAGTTTTACCTTTTATCTTCAGCAGTTAGAGTCTGGTACGTAGAGCCACAGAAAACTGTCAGAACAGCAACTTTACAGCCAGGGAGGAGGTCAAAGGTCAAAGGTCAGAGTCAGTTAGGGGAGTTAAGTTTCTGATCCATGAATCATTTAATTCCAGTAAAGATAAAACAGCAGGAGGCTGTCACACACACACACACACACACACACACACACAGCTACGCATAAACAAATGAGATTATTGAGAACATTTTAGCATGAAACTTCCCTGAAACTGTGCTGAGCTGGAACTCACACTGATAACACAATGAGAGGGAAAAGGAAGCAGCTGAATGTGTGTGTGTAAATATATATATATATGTATGAGAGTGTGTGTGACCTCATTTCCTCAAACACCTGCCCAGTGTGCCAAAGGTCAGCTGAGATGCTGAGCAGGTTGGAGGTGGTTGTTGTTGCTGACGTTCATCAGTGTTTCTGAGGGTTAGCGTGTCCTCAGGTGAGAGCTGTTTCTGCAGGTGTTCTTAGTGTGTACTGCTGCTGTTTGTGTCCTCACTTGCAGTAACTGAAGCCTCAGTGTGGTAGAGTTGTCGACACCGATGATAGCCTGATTCCTGAGTGATACTATTACGTTCTACGACTCAGTGTTCGTGTTAAACTGTGTGATTTTCTAACCCATCAGTTCTGTTTGCCTCTGATTCCCCTCTGTACTCATCTGCTGGGGGTTGACGAGCTCTTCCATTTGTTAGTTTGGTTTTCTCCCTGTTTTAGTTTTTTTTTTTTTACAGTACAATATGTTCTATTGTTAGACGTCGGCCGGGCTTTTTCTCTCTGATTGCTCGTATTGGACTGTCCTTCATTGTGATTCAGGAAGAGCTGCTGCTGTCCTCCTGCCATCTTCCTCTGTGCCTCTCCTCCTGTCTGCCACTGATTAGACTTGGCGTTAGCGTTAGCATTAGCCTGTCCAGTCATTCCCTATGGGCCTGTTGTCTCTTTTGGCTAGCGGCAGCAGTCTTGGCAAGCTAGCAGCTAATCCAGACTGGATGCTAATGAACTCTGGCCAGTGTCCACCTCGTTCCTGTAGAGACGTCTGTTTCTATAAAGCCCAACGGCTAACCGGCTAACAGGCCACCACTCCGCTGGCCAACACAGACGGACTGACAGACAGAAAGACAAACCACCTGGAGCAAGCTAACTGGCCCTCTGCTAGCTGTTAGCTAATAATGGCTGAATAATGCTGGAATATGGAGAACAGGCTGTGCATGTTAACCAGAAGCTGTGTGCAGGGTATTTACATGTATGTTCCTCTGTCCTTCTGCCCGGTACTGAACGAGTGTTTGGACATGAAGAACTGGATTCTTATATCACACACTTTACCTTTGTGGTTTTTAAGTTGCATGTATATCCAGGCATCGTGGACATTCACATTTAATTTCATGCACATCTGAGCAAAAGAAAGAGATAATTCACCTCTCTTCTTCCAGAGCCCAGAATTTAATTTGTAGATTTCTGTTTATAACAGACCAAACTTGTTGAGAATGACTGAGAAGGACTTTTCATTTTAACAGCTTCAGTTAGAAACTCCTACACAGACATTTCAAAATACAGCTGCGATGTTTTTGACTTTACTCATACATTTTGTCATTAAGGTTTTCTTAAAGTTAGTGTTTTAGTTTCTTGTTTATGCCCGTCATGTGACATGAAATTTTGCTGCCATCAGCACTGACCGCCATTTTCACAAATACACTGCTGGAATACAGTGGTAATGTAAAATGCTTTGTCTTTATCTTGATCAGTCGTGGAACAGCGCAGCCAGGCCTCTTTATAATATTTCAGTTTCCAGTCTAGCCCTTCAGCGTGCATCTTCTTCTTGAAAGTTCTCGGCCTATTTTCCTGTCAGTCTCATCTTGTATTGTTTAAAAGTTGAAGCTCGATGAAAAGGATGGTGGAAGCAGGTGACACAGGACTGAGTAACCTTTGGAAACATCACTTCTCTGTGCGTCTGTTCCTTCCATTAAGAAAGCTAACGTGACGGATGGCTCAGTCTAATAAAAGCGTCCGCTGCGCTGAAATGTTTGCAGCAGGTTTTCCTTCCTGTTTCTGTTACACTCCCTTTGTCTGTATTTAGACATCACTCATTCCCACAGTAGAAGCTCCTCACTCACAAACACAGAAAACACTTGGTGTACTGCAGCGGTCCGTCAGCGTTTTCCTTCCCTCTATTGTTTCCAGACAATCGACTCGACCTGGACACTCCTCACCTCCCCCTCCTGCTATTTTTACAGCTCACGTATAGGAACACATGCATGCATACGGACCCTTGCCTCCCCAGGCGTCCTCGTACACCTACATGTGGAGTCAGTAACAGATCCCTCCACAATAGCTGAGCTGTAGACAGACGTCCTGAGAGTCGCCGTGATTTATGACCTCCATGTATGGAGAAGGAGAGAGAGGGGGAATGGGCCGTGGAGAGGTGGAAGAAGTGAAGGAGAAACTGGAGTTTCCAGGGTGATGAGTTCATAAAACCACACACACACACAGAGCACATATTGTTATTATTATTATGCTAAAAAGGCTGCATGCATTCCCCAGCTGATATAATAAGAATCCATAAAAACATACAGTGAACATGTTACAGTTAATCCACTTATTCCCAATAATCCCAAACCTATTAATGCATCCAATATGTAGTTTAATACAGGAACATATTACAGGGCTATAAACAGATGTCACACTTCTGTTGTGTACATGTGGGGGTCTGTCAGATCAATGTGTGTGTGTGTGTTTGTGTTACAGTATAACAGCGAACATGTAAACAGAGGTGATGGTTACTGAGCTGAGAACATGGTTTCAGTCGAGGTCATTAACCAGCAGCAGCTGTGACTCTCTCTGTGAGTTTACCAGAGATGTAGAGCTCATGTTTTTCAATAAAGAAAATCCAGGTTTTAAGAGGTAAAACAGACACATTAAATACTGACACATTAAAACAGCTTTAGTTCTTAAATTATCAGAATTATTTCCTGTTAGCAGGTGATGATAGTAGCTATAATCGTCTAATACTCAGGCCAGTAAGATATTTTTACAACGCCATCTTAGATGTCAGAACGTTTTTTGGAAAATATTTAATTGCGATTTTTCTTTTTTAAGTTGCTTCAGTTCAGTATTTGCAACATACATGTAAATATGTGATGTATATATCGAGGGTTAGCCTCCCTGCCAGCAGAGCCTGTCGACAAAAACGGAAAAGCTGATAATTTGTTCTGACTTTTGGACGTTTGTGGTCGACGTCTGTCCATCTGGGATTTACAGACGTCTGTAACAGCTTTTCTGTCTCTTAACGTAGTGGGTTGTCGACCTTTCTCCTCTGAGCTGGCGGCCATTTTCCTCGCCACGAGCTTCCTTCCACATGTTTTTTGTTAGTGGCCATTTACACAGTCGCTTTGGCTATTTATTGATTGGTCTATAGCAGTTTCAGAAAGTATTCAGACCCATTCACTTTATTGTGTTATAGATTTCATAATGACAAAGTGAAAACATGTTTTGGAAAGTTTTGCAAAATCAAAAACTTAAATCTCTCATCTACAAAAGTATTCAGACCCATTGTCCATTTTCTCTTTTTAACATTTTCTTCATTATTAGTTCTGATTTTAAAATTCAGACAGAATTCAGGTGAAACTGTTTGAAAGTTTGAGAACTATTTTGGTGTTTAATAATTCTGCTCAAACACCACTGAGAGAGATGTGCTATTAATTAATTAATCATTAATTATTACAGTCACTGATCCCAGTAACACGCAGTCACTTTGACATTTTGATGCATCGTCACTGACATTTGTTTGAAGTTTATTCTGAGAAAGTTAATTTCACTGAATATATTTTTTGTCTTGAGGGAAAATCTGGTGTTTCTGACTTCTTTTTTCCAAAACCAAGCTCAATGCTGCTTCCACTAAAGGACTGTGGGTAATGCAGTTTCCTTGTTGAGGTCAAATTGGAACTACGTTAGTTTAATGTCAGCTGTGGAGGTTAAAGATTAAACTACAAAATGAGTGAGTCTGACACACACACACACACACACACACACAGAGAAAGCAGTTTAGTGTGAGCGAGCCTTGCGTTCTCTGAACTCTCTTCGCTCTCAGGATTTCAAATCTCGTCGTCTGTGAACGAAATTCACAAGAGATGGATGAAAAACGCTGTCAGTCTTTTTGAAGTGTGTGTGAGAGATAGATGGGCAGAGAAAAGGAAAATATATCATCCCTCCCTACCATCCACCCCCCCACACTCATCCCCACCCTCCACCTCCTCCTGACCTCAGCCTGGGAATACCAACCACCTCCGATAGACTCCATCTGTGTGTGTGTGAGTAAAATGTCTAGTATTTGGGGAGGGGGATAAAAAACTCTTACCTCTTGGTCGGACAGAAAGATTGGCAGTTTAACTTTAAACCAAATGCTTACATGAAAACTAAAAAACTTGCAGTCCTACCTTGAATTATGCAGCAGCTGTTTTTATGGTCTTTTTTATTTTCTGCTGTGGTTGTGTTTCCACACACATGTGGGAGTCCATTCATTCCTATATGAACCTCCCTGATCTCTGATGTGCTTGTGCACCTCGTCCTCCATTTCAGACAGACCGTATGCACACAGGAAGTTAGCATAAAAGCTAATTAGCTAAAACTAACTAACTCTATAGCATATTTACCAACTCCTGACACTCCACAGACAAATTAGCTTCTCGCTCACGGCATGGTTGTTTCTGTCCGCATTTCCTTGCGTTGAACACTAGGGGGTGTTCTCCATCTCCAAGCTGCAGGAATGAGTCCTGAAACCAGGAAGTCAGCATGTTAGCACTTCCTGTTCCCTCGTCCCAGAGTCAGTGTGTTTCTGGTTAAATGTCTGAAATAAGGTCTGTGGTTTTAACACAAGCTCAAGACATTTTCAGGTTTTATTCTCCGACATAAAATGGGTCAGTAAATCCCCCACTCCTGATGTTTGAAGCTTTTACGTGTCTTAAAAAAGGCGGTTGCTAACGAGTGTCTAAATGAGACTACAGAGGTTGTCGGGGACTTTAACATGAAAACCCATCTACTCACCAGTCCACCTTTACAGCCTCGTTGTGTTTCTACTCACGCTCTTTCAAACTCTCACTAACTTTCTAAGAAGAAAGGCTTTTGTAGAAGAGCTCAGAGCTAAATGAAATGACCAGTTGGAAGCTTAGTGGTGGAGACGTTGACGTCATGTGACCGTGGTGTAGTTGGTTTATAGCCTAACATTAGCTTCTTACTTCAAACATCAGAACAGTGGTGTTCATCTGTGAAGATGATCTGATCAACTAAACCTGAAGGATCAGAAACTTTAGCTGCTCACTGTTTATTTTCTGGAATAATCCAAAACACTATGAAAAAATCCCACTGGCTTTTTGTGGAGGAACCAGGCTGCTGCTGACTTCAGGGACGACTGTTGCACATGTAACTTACACACAGTGTTCAGTTAATTTAGTTTTTTAAATGTTGCTGCTATCCTCACCATGTCTCCTAGAAATGAGTTGTGTTGTGTTGTGTAAACAGATCTTGTGTTTACTGGAAGCCTGATTCACCAGTTTCTACACAGTGCCCATTAAAAAATACCATGACTGCTGTTATATAATTCATCTGCTCTGTTTCATAATTTTCTCTCTAAATGTCTCTGATTTATGAGCAAACTTTTTAAATTGACCCACTTCCTATGGTGTCTTTTCTCTTTCTGAACACACCCAATTGTTGTTTTCTAAGATCTTCCACCAAAAATAGGAGGAAAAAGATTTACGCTGCAGATTTTCTGAGTCATAACTGGAAATCATAGTTTCTTTTCTCTGTGTTTTTTTTCCCTCTCAACATTGAAGCTGGACGACAGCCGAGAAAATCAAAACCAAATTTCCCTGTTCACATCTCTCCCTCTCTGTCTTTTTTATCACTCCACCTTTCTCTCATTCTTTCATCCTCCCTCGCTCCGTCCTGGAGCCAATTATAACCTGCTGCAGCATTCCTGCCTGCAGGAGGAGGAGGAGGAGGAGGAGAGGAAGGGAGGTGTTTTTATGGATTAACATACCAGAGCTGTCAGCTGGAAACCACTTCATCCCGCTGTTTTTCCTTCACCTCGGTTGAATCCAAAGTTTCTCCGGCTCTTTATGAAACTTAGGAAAAAGCTCTTTATAGTAAATCACAATACCTGCACATACATAAACATAAACATCACCTGGAAACTGTCAAAGACCAACAGAAATACATGTTAATGCATGAAAACCTGGAAATACTCTGTGTGTGCAGATGAGTACAGAGTCATGGTTATGTAAATATATAGAATATATGAGCAAACATACAGAACATCTACAGACTGAGCAATTTAAATTTAGATTCTCTGCACACACATGGAAATACATGTTTATACAGTAAATACAGGAACACACTCAAACAGTTCATACAAAAAAAAACACAAAGTAGAAACACGAAGAACAGGAAGTGAACTGATGAAAAAATAAAGACTTTTCTACCAACAAACAGACCGTGCTGTTAGCTTGTTGCTAATGCTAATCACTGTATAACACTGCAAGAGGCTGTCCTAACTCCTCGTATCGTCTGTGCTGCTGATTATTACGACCCACAGTTACGTCTTCTTGTTACGTGCCATCTAGTGTCTAGTTGAGGTGGATGGAGGAGACGTCTGTTCATGTCCTAACGTCAGAGTCTTCACTGCTATTGATGTGAGGAGCAGCCATCTTGAATTCTTATGTCGGGATTGGTGGGGTAGCTCCGACTTTCTAAGTTGGAAATCCGACCTAAAGGGGCGTTCAGGTTCAGACCTCTGTCTAGGAACTTGGAAATTTTGACTTCAGGGCACAACTGGAACGCACCATTAATCCATGACAGTTCCACAGTGTTGGTACGAGTGGGTCGTACCTGAGGATCAAGCAACCAGTTGGTTCCTGGAGGGTTGATGAGCTGCAAGTCAACTCCTCTGGTGATCAAATGTGATCATTTATTTCCTCTCTCTTCTGTAGCAGCAGTTAGCCACTGTTATATTTAGCAGAAATGTACATGAAGTCATCAGAGAACTATAAGCTTATTCCTGCTCAGCTCGTTTTCACACCAGCTGTTTTCCCCTGAATCTTTACCTCATGTTGTAGTTTTTAATATAGTGGCTGCAGCTTCTTATTGATTCAGAGATGGTGTTCAGTGGGTGAACATTTCCTCTGTAAATATAAACTGTCCTGCTGTGTTGTACAGGCATGAAGTGACAGTTCAGATGCATCAGCAACTTACAAACGCACATTCATACAAAAATGCAGCAGCCATGCACATGACAGTGCCCCCCCCCGCCTACTCTGGGTCAGTTTATGAGGAGGAGGAGGAGGAGGGGGGCTGGGGGGTATTACTGTCCACCCGTCACCCGTCAGCGCTGCGTTCACTTTTGTCGGTGAGTTTGAGCGCCGCGTGAGAAAGCAGCGAGGCAGCAAATTGAAAAATACAAGCTGAAGAAGAGGATTTATTCAAGTTCATTTCTCTGAGCGTGTGTGTGTGAGTGTGTGTGTGTGTGTGTGGTGTGTGTGTGTGTGTGTGTGTGTGTGTGTTGTGCGTCGCCTCTGAGTTCATTGGATTGCTGCGTCAGTGTCTCTGTCACTGTCAGCTTTGAACACAACACACACACCCAACCACAGACACACAAACACACACAGCACAGACCCTGTCAGGGCTGACAGCTACGTGGTGTGTGTGTGTGTGTGTGTGTGTGTGCGCACGTTTGTGTGTGTGGTTCCCTTCTCCACAACACTGTAGTTTACCTGAGGACATATTTGGTGTGTTGCATTGTGTGTGTTTGTGTGTGTGTACTCTGGAGTTATAGCTCCATGCGCTCTGCCAGTGTAACACTAGATTTACTGGCTCAGTAATAACACACACACACACACACACACACACACACACCTGCAGGGCAGAGGAATGCAGGCGTACGACTAAACTCTGGGAACCAGATGAGAGACTCTGCTGACCTGTTTCATCTTGGTGTGTGTGTGTGTGTGTGTGTGTTGATATGAGGCGGTGTGATGCTGAGTGACAGATGCAGTGATACAGCTTGTTTCTGTTGGACAGAGAAACACAGGGAAGGACAGAGAGTGTGTTGGTGCAGCCTGGATTCTAGACCAAAGTCCAGATATGAAAATACAGATTAGTGGAACAGGTTACTGTAGGTGCACTGAGGGAGTTTACCTGACACACCTGTCATCTCCTCCCTGTACCTGATTGGTTTATAGACGTGTCTGATTAACATTGGAATAATTTTCCCTCTCTTTGCATTTTGCTTTTTATTTCGCTGTCAGACCAAACGACAGTGACGTATTCTGTCTCCTCGTGCTCATTTCTCCTGTTGTTTAATGTGTGACCTGGTCCTGGTCTGAAGAACCTTCACACCTGCTGTTTTGGTTCAGACCAGGCAGGACAGGACTCAGCTCCAAAGACTCATTCAAAGATATAATCACATGCAATCACTCCACTGGACGTGCTGTGGTGTGAGCCTCTGCTCTCTGACTGTATTCTCAGATTTTCTTCTTACTTTGCTGTTCAGGATGTTTCTGGGCTTTAGCCTTTGTGTGTGGGGGGGTTGTAGCCTCCAGCCAATAACAGTGCAGGGCTGAGAGCTGCAGGTCTGTGTGTCCCACCGAGGGTGGGGCTGAGATTTAGCAGTGTGGCACCTTCCTGCAGTGATGTGCAGAGGTGACGGGGGGGTGTTTATTTCTGCTTTACGCTGTGAAACAATCAGAGTAACGTTTTATTTCTCTAATTCACTGCTCGACTGAGATAGATACACAAAACCTTTTTGTTGACAGTCAGAAAAATATAAAATGTCACCAAAGTGATTCTTAAATATCAGAAAACAATGGTTTCTTTTGTTAAATGAACTAAAGGGTTTTGTAGATTCTGGAACTGTATCAGCACCAGAGTAAAACAGAGCTGGAGAAAATGTTAAAGGCGGCTGTGGGAACTCATATATTCTCTTTCTGTTCTGCTTATTTTAACCTTTAAGGTTTATTTTGGGGTTTATCTCACACACAGACAGAGGGAGTGTGTTTTGCATGGCTTCAGTCTGTTTGTGCTGCGATGGGAACTCATTTCCCTGCTGCAGCCTCTTCATTTGGATTCATGTGGAAACTTTACATAGAACCACAGAGCTGCTGTTTGTGTGATGCTTCGCTGCAGCTGCTGCTCAGTGTCTAATGATCAGTGATCGAACTCTTTATCAGTCCGAGCTTTTTGCATTTTATTAGTCTGATATCGCTGCTGGAGGACGTGTTAGGAAAAACAAACAGTGTCCATAAAATACCTATTATAATGTGTCTCATTTATTACAACAGTGACTTATTTGTTAATGCTTAATCTATGAGTCCATTAGTTTCATCTACATTTTAAAGCCCTGTAGGAAATTATAAGAAAACTGTGGCCTGAACAGAAACATGTAGTTTACAGACTGAATGAGGAAGAATGAGGAACAGTAGAGGAAGGAGAAAGAGCTTATTAAGAATGGGATGTTTGGTTTCTTCACCTGTGCACATCCATTTCTCAGCTTGGATAAAATATCAAATAGAAATATGACATAAATAAATTCTGTAGTGTGCTGCAGCTGTCTGGTGTTAATGAGTGAAACTACAATGTATATTTACTAAATATACCACAGTAAAATTAATTTTCTGCATTAGAGCCAAACTAGAATTCAGTGGAAACCAGATAAAAAGACACAGACAGGAGGCGTTCAAGAGCCTGAACCAGTCCCATAACAAATCAGTCAGCAGCAGGTTCGAAGGCTGTGTTGGATCGCTGCCTTGCTCAAAGGACACGTGACGTCTTTAGTTTTAGGACAAACAGCAGCTGCAGGCAGGTGTTCCTGTGTGTGTGTGTGTGGTGTGTGTGTGTTATATATGTTCCTATATGACAACACACACACCTGCTCAGCTCAGTGCAGCAGGCTGTCTCTCCCAGAGAGCCAATCACTGCCTGCAGCGTCGTACTCACAACCTTCACTCTGAGAGAGAGGAGAGGAGAGGAGAGAGAGAGAGGGGGAGAGAGAGAGAGAGGAGAGAGAGAGAGGAGAGAGCTGTTTTGGCTGCAGGGCAGTGTTTTCTGTTTCCACCTCTCTCTGTATTCTCTCCGTCTTCTCCTCTCCACCTTTCTTTGTCCTCATGCTCGTCTGCATCTTTCTCTCTCTCTCTCTCTGGTCTCCCCCTCCTCCCTCCCTCCCTCACTTCACTTTTTCCGTGTCTCTCTCCCTCTCTCTTTCTCTGTGTCCCCCCTTCCTCTCTTTCCTCACCTCCTCCCTCTCTCTCTCCTCTTCACATCCATTCTCCACCTTTCTCCTTCTCTCTCTTTGTGGGCCTCTCTCTCTCTCCCTCTTCCTCCTCCTGCTCTCTCTGTATCTTCCTCTCCCCCTCTCTCTCACCCCTCCTTCACCCCCCCCCATCTATTTTTCCACTCCTCATTCATTCTCCACTCGGATTCAACACAGTTGTGTCGAATTATCGCTGGCAGCCGCTCTTCACGTGGGCCGAGTGTGTGTGTGTGTGTGTGTGAGGAGAGAGTGTGTTGTTGTCTGTGTGTGTGTAGGTGTGTGTTGGTTTGAGAGTGTGTGTGCATGCATACTTGATAAGGACAGACTTTTATAAGCATGCACAATGCAGCCTCACACACTCTTATCTCCCACAGAGGGAGGTAATGAGGATCTCACACACACACACACACACACACACACACACACACACACACACACACACACACCCTCTCTCTCTCTCACACACACACACACACACTCAGTTATCTCCCTCTCCGTGTCTCGGCTGACAAACAGCCAGCGAGGCGTCGTGCATTTCTCCTCTCACTGGTTTTTAATCATCTCTGAACAATGTGGCCCAGTGAAGGCCTCCTCCTCCTCCTCTTCATCCTCCTCCTCTTCCTCCTCCTTCTCCCCCTCTATCACCTCCTGCAGGAGGATGAGCAGCAGCAGCAGCAGCAGCAGGAGGAGGCCAGGCCTTCTTATCTGCCTGAACCCACAGCTGGCCTCCTCTCGCTCCCCTCCCGTCCTCCTGCTCCTCATCTCTCCTCCTCCTCCACCTCATTATCTCTCTCTCATTCCTCCTTCTTTTCTTCTCCTCTATCTCTTCCTCCATTTCTTAGTCTTGCCACTTCTCGTCTTCATCTTCCTCCTTCCTCTCCTTCTCATCTTCCTCTCTCTGTCTTCCCTCTTCTCCTCCTTTTTCTGTATGTTCCTCTCACCTCCTCCTCCTCCTCTTCCTGTATATTCAGTCTTCCTCTTCCTCTCTTTCTTTGCTGTCTTCCTCCCCATCCTCCATCCCTCCCTCCTTCTCTCATTTCTCTCCCCGTTCCAACCTGTCCTCTCGTTTCCTCCTTTGCTCCTCTTCTTCATTTTTATCATCATCTTCCTCCTGTGTTTTCCTCCACTCCTCTTTTACCTCCTACTGCTCTTTCTTCTGCTCATCTCTTATTCCTTTGATGCTTTTTTTCCTCCTCCCTCCTCCTCATCCCTACACTCCTCCATTTCCTTCTTCCACCCTCCACTTCTCCTTCTTGTCCTTCTTCTTCTTACTTTGCCGTATTCCTCCCTCTCTTCTTTCTCACCCTTCGGCTCCTTATACACCTCCTCTTCCTCCTCTTCCTGTTTCACCACCTTCAACCCAAAAAGCTGAATATACACTGAATAATACTGAAAACTGAATATGTATGAATTGAAGTTAATGCAGCCTCCTTCTCCTTCTTCTTCTTCTTCTCTCTCCGTCCATGAATTCTTTGTAGAAAAAAGAACAAAAAAATAAAAGTATTCATCCTTTTGTTTCTCTTTCGGTTGATTTTTGTCACTGGCAGAATGACAGATCACACGCCGCTCCGACGTTGCAGCCATCTTGTTTAGCCTCTGCATCATGCTCCACTTCTTGCTTCTTTAATTCTGCCTTCTTTTGCACGATGGATTCAGCAGCATATTCATGTCCTCAGTGTTTCACTCAGCGATGGTAATGAAGGTCAGTTATTATGGATTCAAGGAAAAATGGTTCATCATGCCTCCTTGTTTTACATAAAAGTGCATATGTGCACGTTGCCTGCAGATGACTGAGTGTTCTTCAGTGGAGAAATGATCAGAAACTTCAGTCAAAGTGCAGCATTAACAGTTTGCAGAGGAATGAGGCAGTGATGAGCTGTTTTTCCTTGAATTCTTAATTACTGACCTTCATCACCATTACAATGTATTCACTGAACACACACCCATGGTCATTATATATGTTTGGAGGGTCAAAACACGGAGTGTTAACAGCTTAAAATGGAGGACAACATATTCCTGATAAGGATAAATAATAATAATAATTCTTATTATAATGGAGTGAAGATAAAGTGTTGATACTTTACTCTTTATATTTCTACAGTTTCCTGTTCAGTTTAGTTCAACTTCCATCTGTAACTCCTTTAAACCAACTCCTCTTTTCTGTTTTATATCATGAGACCTCTGCACTGAATTGTAAAGTTTTGTCAGACTGGTTTTAAGGCAGGAAGACGCCATGTTTCATAAGGTTTTACCCTGTGAATGACCACAGTGGCTGATAAACATTACATGTTAATACATCTTCACTGATCTCACGATTTGACTCAATATCATGATGCATGACAATATGTTGCATCCTCAATTGTCTATATGTCATATAGCATAAATATAACATAAATAAATGGCACAGGTCTGTCCTCACAAACCAAACTGATCCTCCTGCAGTGGAGCTTCAGCTTCTAGCAGCTGTCTCCTGCTCTGAGAAAGGACACTTCCTGAATGTAGAGACCATCACAGACATGACAGACACGAGACAGCAGCTCCTCCACATGAGCAAAAACCATTATTTCAGTAATAATCTTAAGCAACTTGTCATAGAGATAGAGTACGTCTGCTTTGTGGTTTAGATGTAAAGAGTTGATGATTAGATGAGGAAGGAAGATTTTATCTGCTGACTGCCAGGTAGAGGTCTTCATGGGTTCACTAGTTACGACCAAAGACCAAACCCAGCTTGAGTCGGGCTTCGTCTGTGTCCAGGTTAGCCTGCCGCCTCCCTGAGCTTCAGGGTCGAGAGCAGACAGAAAATAGGGCAGCGAGGAAACACGGGAGCACCCGGTCAGGCGAACGCCAGCCATTTTGTCCTCCACTCTGCGGCGATCTGGAACAGGAAGGACGTCCTGCGCAGGGGTACAAGATGGCGGCAGGCGGGCGGCTGGGCTCAGGCTGAGGTGGAGGTTGTTCTGGATGGTGGTTGGTCTTTATATTCCTCTCCTCTGATCTGCTCCACTTTCCCATGGTGCAACCTGCTGAGATGGCACTTCTATTTCCAGCAAACAAACACACACGAGCAGAAGTATACAAGGATTTTGTAGTGTGTGAGCATGTGTGTGTGTGTGTGTGTGTGTGTGTGTGTGTTGGAGGTGACAGACAGGCGAGAGAGGGATCGAGACGATTTGATCCGCTTCATTTCTCTCTTCATGTATATATAGATGTGATTTATTTCCTAATGCTCAAACAGCAAACACAGCAGAGGAAGCTGGAAGCAGGAAGCAGATATTAATAACAGCCACACTTTGCTCTGCTTCGTTTTTTCTCTGTGAACGTCTTCTGTATTATTTGTGTTGGGAACAAACTGAAAACCACTTCTGTCGCCTTTAAGATCAGCAAACTGTTGTGTTTGCATGTTTCAGCTCAACATGTTCTGTACATCGCTGCCCAACATTTTCCTAAAGCAAACGTCAGTGTTTTTCCAGGCTGACAGTCCCAGTGAATCACTGGTAAACAGGTGTTTCTACAGCACCTGAGTACAGTTTTAATCTGAATCCACCTCCAAACTGAAATCTAGTCAGTTTTAACCTCCACATCTTCATTTCTTCTGACCGTCACTCCAAGCTCCTCCCAGTGTCACTGGTGCAGAACATTACTCAGGATTTTGTGTTTCTTTGCTGCTAAGATGCTTCATAATCTGAAATCTCAGTCAGTTGCAGACACTGACAGGTTCTCACTGTGGAATAAACCAGGAGACAGACAGTGAACACAAATGGACGCAGTGAAAAGGAGAATTGGACTAAAAGACTTGCTTCCGTTACATAATAACTCCGATTTTATGCAAATACTATAGTACAAATAGTGACCTTTTCGAGCACCTCTAGATCCAGGGAATCTGCTGAGAATAAAGACAGGAAGCGTGAGCGCTCAGATCTGCTGAGAGTCCAGTTATTACTGAGCATTTGAATGTGTTTACCTGGAGTGGAGCCTGTCGCCTACAGCACCAGGGATTTGGGCTTTTTGATGCCTCGACAGCACATTGTGTCCACACAGTTTAAAGGACAGCTCCGCTGAGGGTTGAGTTTTGTACATTTTCCATCACTGCGACATTAATTCTGGCTGTTTATACCGTCAGGCAGGAGAATTAAAGATATTTTTAAACCATTTAACCAAATGTTTCAGTCTCTCTTGAATGCAAATAGCAGAGAAACCACGTTACAGCAGCAGCAGAAAATGAGATTCTCTTATATTGCATTATAGTCAGAGGTGAACTGGCCTGAGATGCAGATAAAGGCATTAAAAAAGAGCTCAAACCCAGTCTGAGGACCAGTCTGCTGGTTCTACTGGTTCGGGGTCCTGATGGCGCCCAGTTGCCATGGTGACAGAGTATCTGCTCAGCCAGGGATGCTGCTCTTTATCAGCCCGGTCCGGTCGGTCAGGTGTGTGTGTGTGTGTGTGTGATTGAAACGTTCGGTCATGCATGTGTGTGCCTTTGAATTAGGACACTGTGTGTTTGGCAGCACTCAGTGTATTTACTGTGCGTGTGTGTGTGTGTGTGTGTGTGTGTGTGTGTGGTGTCTTGAGGATAATTGTATTTCAATTACAAAACCATCAAACACACAAGTCAGACAGCAAGCTTCCACCCCCAGACACACACACACAGTAAATGGAGCGGTAAAGTGTGTGTTCAGCCTGCTGCTTTTATTAAAACTGACGTGCTTCACAACAGGAACCAAAACACAAACTGTACAATAAACAGGGTTTCTCCAGGCCTTGAAAAGTCTTGAAAAGCATTGAATTCCGTTATCACAAAGGTCTTAAATATCCCCGTCTGTCGAAATGTTGTTGTCAGGAGATTTAACATGCGACCTGTGACATTAGAGGAGTGACGATACACTCAGCTCACGAGATGAGACGAGACTTTAACACTTGTTAAAAGAAAACTTAAAAATTTAAATTTATTTGACTGAAATTCACAAAATGCAAAAAGGTTGCAGGAGCATTTTGAAATGTGTCTGTAAGTTTCTAACCTCTAACTGAAGCTGTGTGTGACCTTCTAACTGAACGCCTCGACAGCATAAATCATAAGACAACATTTTAGTCTTATTTTTAAATGCAAACAGGAAGTGTTAACCATAATCAAAGTACAACTGAATACTCAGTATATATTGATATATATCAGATGACCAAATGAAAACGTCTGTTTCAGATTATATCCTATTGTTAATATATTTATTTTATGAGCTTTATGTTGCCTCTTCAGTTAAAACTAAGTAAATATTTTATGTTGGGTCTGTAATCTTTTGTTTTTGAAAAGTATTTTATATTTTATAGAGTAATATTTGATATTTTTGTATTCTTGACTAAACATTTGCTCAGAAGTTTGAAATAAAAGGAGAAAAATAATCACATATTAAAAAGAAATCGTCCTTTCCATTTTTTAAACATCTTTACATCCATGTTTACTGTCTGTGCCTTTGCTAGCACATCTTAGTGTGTTAACAGCAGGATTGTGTTGCAGTACCTGTGTGGCTGTGATACAGGCCACTCAGAGAAAAAACTAAGTAAACCTGAGGTTTACTTGCTGCTGGAGGAACCTTTAATTCTATCAGGTCTCGTCATTTTCAAGTGTAGCTACAGTACAGCAGACTTGACTGACTGATACTGAAGCAGCAGGGGGAAGAGTTCTTAGCACATCAGTTTTTGTTTTAAGATTACCAATTAATTTTCCTGCCAAGTTTAGTGGCTGTGAAGCCGCTGGTCACGGAGGACGGACATCAATGTCTTCAGCCGACGGGTTTGTAAATGAAAACACTGTGAGGAAAAGACAGAATCAGAAGATGTGAAATGAGAGATGAGACGTGACATGAAGGCAGCGATGAGATGAAATTAGATGTGGACTGATTTGAGATGAAAGTTGACTGATCTTTGTGGATTGAGCTGCAGAATCAAAGTGAAAACTCACATCAGTCGCTGTGAGAACAGAGCGGACTAATGAAAGTCCACAAGTGTCTAAATGACTTCTTTAAAAGTTATTTTTACATCCTGGCTTCTGCCTGATGTCTTTAATCATGTAAACCGACTCACCTGCATCCCATCAAACCATCTCATATATTAAATTTTACCTAAAGCTCCATCATGAACCTTAAAACTAATCCTGCTCCTTCTTCTGTGTCTTGCATCCACAGCTCCCCCACCGCCGAGTGACCTTCTCCACGGCCAACCAGGCCCAGGACCTGCAGGACGCGTCCCAGCACAGCTACTACGACAGCGGCCTGGAGGAGTCGGAGACCCCCAGCTCCAAGTCGTCGTCGGGGCCTCGGATCGGCCCGCTGGCGCTGCCGGAGGACCACTACGAACGGACCACGCCCGACGGCAGCATCGGCGAGATGGAGCACCCGGAGAACGGTAAGACCAGGTGGAGTTTCCCCTCCCTCTACTCTACTCTTCTTCACCTCCTCCATCCATCCATCAGTCCCCGAGGGGAGCAGACACACACACATATGCACACACCCTCAAAACCACACAAACACTGCAGGCTTTCACACACATTGTCACACACTGTTTTCATTAGACACACACCTTGCCCCGTGTGTCAAAATGCGGCATGTCAGCAGGAATATTAACCTTGTATTTTTAATCAGATTCCCACAATTCCCTGCGCTGTGTATACCTTCGTTAAAGAGGTGTGTGACCCCACAGCAGCGCAACACAATCAATATGCAACATAATCAACTCCCACGGCTTAACGAATTAACATCCCAATTATGTAAATCATACTGAGCCCAACCCTCCATCAGCTCCACTTATAGATCCACAGAGGGAGGCTAGCGGGGAATATGCTAACACAATACATTTCCTCTATCTTCAGCAGTTAGCCTTTTGTCAGCCTGTCATCATGTTAGCACACTGATATATTATATGTCTGTCCCTGTTTATCACTTAAAGGAAAGCAGCTTGGAAATCATTTATAATGCTAACAGGTTGTGGGAACGGTAGCAGTCTTAGCCAGTTAGCTGTAGCCTGTTAGCAGAAATGAAAGACTGTGAGAGATGCTAATGATGCTACACCACCATACAAATTCATCTGACTGTTTAAACACACATCTGTTTTCTGCTTTACTTTTGAACGTCTTAGCATGTTGCTAACATGACTTGATATGATTTGATATAAAGATACTCAAACTGAGTAGTGAACATTCCCTAAATCCATGTTGCTAAAATGCTAATGAGGCTACATATCCACACAGTACAAGACTCATAAATGTGTTTTTTGCTTTACTTTGATGTATCTGAAGACATGTAGAAAATACTGTGTTGTTTTCATAGTATGCTGATTTTTAATCTACTGGTTTTGATGTGAATCAACACTTGACAGACTGGAAGTTGGGAAACAAAACATATTTAACTTACTGTGGTAGTGTATTGTCATCATGTTATCATGACATTAGCACATTGACTTACTCTGACGTAGAAACACTAAACTGATGAGTAAAAATCCTACTAACAGGCGTAAACAAAGCTGGGAGCAGTTTTTTTTTTAGCCTGTTAGCTGATGAGAGGTCACTGTG
Source organism: Lates calcarifer (assembly GCF_001640805.2). Taxonomy (NCBI): domain Eukaryota; kingdom Metazoa; phylum Chordata; class Actinopteri; family Centropomidae; genus Lates; species Lates calcarifer. The sequence continues at coordinate 25,225,376 of NC_066840.1, read as the reverse complement.
GAGAGATATCAGACTGTCAAAGCCCAACGTACGCATCGTGTTAGCATGTATTAGCTCGACGTTAGCACACTGACTTTTTTACTTGACCTCAGATGTATCATAACCCAGTTTGGCTGAGAGTTAAATTTGCACATCTTGTTAGCATGTTGTTATCTTGATGTTAGCGTGTTGACTTTTATATTTCTAGGTTTCTGTTTTGATGTAGACACACTAAAACTGATTCTTATGTTGAGAGTAGATCAGCTGTTGTTGTTAGCTGTAGTTGTAGCTAGATGTTAGCTTTGTGAGCTGTAGTTGTAGCTAGCTGTTAGCTTAGTTAACTGTAGTTGTAGCCAGATGTTAGCCTGGTTATTTGAGGCTAGGTGTTAGCTTTATTAGCTTTATTAGCTGTGTTGATACCAATGAATCACCTCGTTCTAAACGCAGCCTGTGGGCATGTTGTCATTCTTTTGTGAGATTTTCCACATTGATTTATCTCTGATTTTCTGGAATAAGTGTCTGAATTAATGGCGGGGAGAAGCTCACAGCTTGGCAGTTAGCTGTCACAGTCATGAGAAACTGGCACAAGTGCTAGTCAGCTCTGTTTAAGTGCCACTGAGTGCAGTTTGATGTGTGTTTCAGACATGCTGTAGACCAGTTAAACTGGTCAGACATGACACATTTCTAATGAAAAACCACAGGAAAAGGAGAGGAAATGAAAGGGTTGACGACGAGGAGTGTGCACATTAATCCTGCCTTTGATTATAGTCAAACTGGTTTTCAACTCATCCAGAGTGATTGTTATGATTTGAAATAATCCTCTTTTATAACGCTTCATGTATTTGCTACTGTGAGGTTGTTTTTTCCAATATAACAGAGACTGTATTGCCACTGTAGTAACCAGCCAATCATACAGTACTTGTGCAAACATAATGATAATTTCAGAAAAGGCACTCAGCTTGTTTTACAATGTTTCAGAAACATTTTTTTTCGAGGCACATGTCTGCGTGGTTGTCGCACGGTTAAATTTAAAACTAACCTGACCCTCTGCTTCTCATGGGTATTTTGCACACTGCCTTACACCCATAACACAGAGATTAGCTCATGATACGCTGTTGGCTTTTATTGTTTTACTTTTAAAGCTCATTTTCCCTTCGGTATAAATAAATGACTTCAGTTACCTACTCTCTGCAGCCAAATGATTAATTAGACACACATCTGAACACCTCAGCGTCTTTTTTACTTATGTCACTGCTCATTGTTCTGCTTTGGCTGTTAACGCCTCGTTACCACTTATGCCAATTAAGCCAAGCGAAGTGAAATAGTTGGAACTGGCAAAAATAGAAAGTGCACAGAGAGAGAGAGAGAGAGAGAGAGAGAGAGAGAGAGAGAGAGAGAGAGCTTCAGTTTAAATGTCATCTCTGTCTTCTTTTGTGAGGGCGAGAAGACCAACTCACTCTCCCTCTCCCTCTCTCTCAACCCACAGGTCGTACGTATGCCATCTGTAAACACAATTATTCACAGCTGCTCGCACGCCTACAGGCTACTGCCACCCTGTGTGTGTGTGTGTGTGTGTGTGTGTGTGTGTGAGAGATAGCGATAGAGAGCAGGAGAGTGTGTAAGTGGCTGTCTCTCCCCGTACACAGTGGAATGAGGTCAGGGTTGTGTTGTGTGTGTGTTGCAGTGTGAGGGGATGGTTGGTGTTGTACAATCTTCCACTTTGATGGTCAAACATGTTTTAGCTGCAGGTATTTTCCCAAGGAAGTGTGTGTGTGTGTGTGTGTGTGCGTGTGTGTGTGTGTGTGTGCGCACTGTACCAGCAGAGAGGTCAACAGATTACAGATGGTCTTCTGAGGATTAACACAACACTACAGATACACTTTACTCTCTCTGTCTGATTCAAAACTTAAACCTTTATTGCTACAATAAGACAGGTACTGTTTCCAGGAGGAAGTAATCGGATACTTTATTTAGCTAACCATATCAGTATCTGTGTCATCAGGAAAATGTGCTAAAAATACTAAAAGCAACATTTTATGGTTGTAGTTGTTTTAACAATTAATGTGAGGCTGCAACAATAATAATGTTCATTATGGATTAATTGGCTGCTTATTTTAACGATCAATTTAGTTTGTTTTTTTATTTGATTATAGCTCAAAGTGACATCTTCGAAATGTCTCGTTTGGTTTGAGATATTTGAAGAAAAAGGTCCAAACCTCAAAATGATTCAGTTTATTGTGATTTAAGACGAGGAAAAGCAGAAAATCCTCACATTTGAGAGGCTGAGACACAAAGTCTGGTTGGAAATGACTTAAATGATTAACAGGCTAATTGCTTAAGCTCAATTTGTATTTTTGAGCTTGTATGTAAAATCTTAATTTTCTAGAATAAGAAGTAACTGTTGCTGTCAGATAAATGGTAAAATATCCTTAGTTACATCCCACTACTGACGTCTTTTTCTTTCCAGCTGTGAGCAAGTCATGCCCCCAGTTGTGTCCAACCAAAGCCCATTCAAAATTCTGCTGATTTTAGTCTGCATTTACATCTTCTTTTATTTAGCCTTTTTTTTGGCAGTGAACACTCCGCAGGCTCAAAAACACAAAGTTAGTTTAAGCAGCTGGCCGTTTAAGTTCAACATTAAATGGTTAATCAAGCAATAATTAACCAGCACAGCAGCACATGTTTTTCCTAATGAGGTTTTTGTCAAGTAGTGACTCAGCTCGGTGGGTTTAGCTCAGTTTGCTCTGTCTCTGTCTCAGACTGTTTAGCTGTTTCCTCTGCTGCAGACTGTATTGATCACTCAGCTGTGTGACTGATTGTTGATCAGCCTGATCTCAAGTGCTTCAGACAGACTGATGAAGAGCTGCAGGAGCAAACTGACTGGCCTCAAACACTCTCTCTATCTGTTGCTTTAAAGTGCTTGTATCATTTTATTACAGTTTATTTACCCTGAACAGTTAGATGTATCTGTTAGATGTTAGTCGGGCTGAAATTGCAAAGGCTGAAAACCAATTTCTTATCTCGCAGTAGCTGCTTCCAAACATATAATCTTCATCATGCATTAATATTAGAGGCAGGTCCACTCCTCTGAATTACAGTGTGTCTGCTCTGCCCTCCATTCCTGTGATTGTGGAGCTGATTTAGTTTTAGGGTGGAGCTTCCTCGTGTCACGTTATGTGTTGGGAGGTGGTTGTTGTATGTGCAGATGGAGGCTGCTGCTGAAGTGGTTTGAGTGATTTCAGTCTTGGTCGCTTTTTTGCACCTGGATTATCCACATATAGTAATATAATCTGGACATAATCCAGATCTAAAATGGATGCTCACGACACGTGACTGTGGAGCAGATGTATCAGTCCACAGTTTGAAGAGCTGTACATATTTCACGTTAGATCTTCAGAGTTTTGTTTTCCTTTTGTGTTGGCGACAACTTGTCGTTGTGTCGTCATGTTCAGGTATTTCTGAGATAAGGAGGAGCAGGAATGTTGGCTGAAGTGTTACCCACAGAAAACAGACTGATGACACTGTGATGAACTCCAGAGTGATTTCTGGATAAACGTGCCGTTTCTTTCAGTTGATGAGGACGACATCTCCAACTTATTTTGACTCAGTTCCACATACACACACACTGTCCTGCCATCCTGAATACTCACTGGAGCATGAAATGTGTATTAATCCGCTGCTAAAAATAGTCCCAGCCTAATGCACTATTTCCTCCTGTTTGTTTGGTTTGAAAACTACAGTAAAGCTTTAAAAATGAAACTCCATATTTATGAGGTGTTTTTAAAGATTAGCATCTTCAGCTGGGGCCAATAGGCTTAGTTTCAGGAAGTGGTAACATGTTGTTAGTCCTGGGCTCTGACCAAATCACTCGCTCACTCACTACCTCTACTCACTATATAGGGAGAAATAATTCTCACTATGCACTCATTCACTGCAGATGTAGTGAGTGATTTTGGACACTCCCACGTTCTTTGTATGAGACCTTTTGTCGGTAAAATGAATCAAATACCTGCAGATTTATCTCTTAACGTGTGGTATGATAAGGGTTGTAGGCAGGTATCTCCTCCAATCACAGTCAGCCGTGGTGTTTGCTCGGCTTCACACAGCCTCTGTCCCGCTGCGCCCAAACTGCCCCCACAGAAAACACAAACATGCTTTTGTACAGACTGTGGTCTGTCCTCCAGAGCTGAGAGCAGAGACAAAGCTTGATGTGGTGAGATCTCTATCATTTCAGTTCTCCTCCTCCTCCTCCTCCTCCTCTTCCCTCTTTCATCCTGCTCTCTGTCCTGTAAATGGTCAGATAATGGACGTTAATTCCATCAGGCCGTCTTCACTCTGCTAATGCACCGCACTTCCTGTCTGTGATGGACGGATGGAAAGAGGAGAAAAACCAAACCGAGAGTGAGGAACTGTGAGGGAGGGGAGGATGTAGTTTGTGGGATTTGATTGCATGCGTGTGTTTGAGTGTAGAGGAGGGAGAGGCAGAGCTGGGGAGAGAGGGAATAAAGGTAGAGAGAAGGAGAAGTAGTGGAGAGAAAGGTGGGAAATGGGAGAGAGACATAGTGATGATGTATAGAGAGAGAGAGAGAGAGAGGATCTGCTGCCTGACACTGATGGTTTCTGGATAACAAGCTGATTTATGAAGTGTGTGTGTGTGTGTGGTGGAGGGAGGGAGGGGGGGTACACACTCATCTCCCCAGATGAAAGCACATGCAAACATACTGTATTTGGCTACACACACACACACACACACCCTCAGCCTCTTTATCTGCTGATTGCATCAGTCTGAGAGCTGAAGTAATCGCTGCCTGCACACACACACACACACACACACACACACACACACACACACACACAGCTGAGGTTTTCTGTCTTGGCTCTTAATCAGCCACCAGTTTGACTTCCAGATAAAACTGTAAAAACACAGAAAATGTTCAGTATGCAGGATGACGTCAGCAAGTCACGTGCATAACACTGCACAGGCTCACAGCTAAAACTCAGAGACGTGTATTTGCAGGGTTGTCAGTTATGAATCTGTGCAGATGCATTCTTCTTTTGAAATAGTCAGTAATTGTGGAATTTCGTGCACATGGATGAATGTTGTAGTTTGTAGTAGTTTGTGTCTTGTGTTGTTTTGTGTGTATTTTAACGTTGAGCTACACAGTCCACAGTGATGATGTGTTTCTGTAGTCCAACCTGAAGTTAGCATCAGCCTGGTTCCTCCACAAAAAGCCAATGTGATTAGTTGATCAGATCATCTTCACAGATGAACACCACTGTTCTGATGTTTGAAGTAAGAAGCTAATGTTAGGCTATAAACCAACTACACCACGGTCACATGACGTCAACGTCTCCACCACTAAGCTTCCAACTGGTCATTTCATTTAGCTCTGAGCTCTTCTACAAAAGCCTTTCTTCTTAGAAAGTTAGTGAGAGTTTGAAAGAGCGTGAGTAGAAACACAACGAGGCTGTAAAGGTGGACTGGTGAGTAGATGGGTTTTCATGGTAATGACCCTGTTACTTACCATTACAACCAGTGCAATCTAATTTTAACCCAAACCACCATCTTTTCCTAAACCTAAGGAGGACAAATAGACATTAAATAAATATATGTATTTGCATGCTGTTATATTCACATCTCCCAGTTATTCAGTTCTGTGATTCAGATAATGAATCCATAAACATCATCATCTATCATAAGTGAAATGAAAATGAATCGGTATAGACTCAGTTTGGTGCTTATGTGGAAACTTTATAAAATATTTCACAATAAAGAATAAAATTAAAAGTCATAAACATGGAACATAATAAAACACAGGAGAACATCCAGTGTAGAACAAATTAAAGAATATAAATAAAGAGTAAAACTTGGCACACAACAGCCATTAAAATAAGATTTAGAATGCAGCTTTAATTAGCACAATATAACACTGATGGATGTGAGTCACTGTTATAGAGAATAATATGGCAAATTGTAGATGGGTTTCAACTTATTTTACAAAATGTGCATCTCATGTTTGTCCTTTTAGAAATATTGTTGTGTAGTTTATACCTGTCACCCTCAACATTTTCAGTAGAGAGAGAGAAAGAAGGGATTCATAGGAAGAAAGAAAGAAAGAAAGAAAAAGAGGAGTAGTAGAGGAGGTCACGTGTTCTCCTCAGTGAAGCGCATCGCCTCCATCTGTCCTCCCTCCCACTACCGTTCTCTTACAAGAGGCCTCCGCTCTCTGACTCCTCTCACTCCTCCTCAGGGATCCTCACTCCCTTCTTTTCTCACCCCTCCTCCTCCCCCTCTCTCCGTCTTTCCTCCTCCACCCACCCGTCGTTCTTCTCTTCTTCCTCTCTCCAGTGGGTGATGATGGGGGCCAGTGGTTCTCCTCCAGCCTGTCAGAAACTCCCAGGACAGAACTGTATTCTCTGGAAACTCTCGCACACATATTATTTTTAGGTTTTTCTCAAACTTTTGAAGCCTTTATGTCCAAAGATTAAGATATTTCCAGCAGCGCTCGGCGTTCTGCAGTGTTTCCAGCAGTTCTCTAGCAAAAACAAACTCTTCATGTTCCATATTAATGAAGCTCTGACCCTACTGAAATGACACTAACGGATACTGGAGTAACTATAATTACACTAAAAGACCCAAGAGTGAATGAAATAACATTGGAAAAGTGTCAGAGGCCACTGAGCAAGTTCTCTAAGGGGATTCCAGATGTTTTTGGAGGAGGCAGGATGTTTTCAAGAGGTCTCACGGGCGAAGGGAGGTTAACATTTTAGCAGTCACTCAGTTGGATCTAGAGTTCCTTGAGGACGTCTAAGAGGTTCTAGGAGTCACTTAGGAAGTCCGAGAGGTTTCAGGGTTCACTGAGTCGGTCTCTCGGCTCATTGAGGAGCTCCTAAGGTTCACTGAGATGTCACGGTGTCAGGGTTATTCGTGGTTCCTAAGGACCCAGAGGTTATTGACTACTTTCTGACGTGGTTCCAAGGGGTTTTGAGAGGTAACACAAGGCCTTTAGTTCTTTAACAGGATCCAGCTGTTACTGAGCAGGTTCTTTTGGTGCATTTCAACTAGAACGACCCCTGAAGTCGGAAGGTTGGAGGAACCCTAACAACCCTCTAACAAAATCAGATAAGAGGTCACATTTGATCACTAGATGAGTTCTGTGATGAGCTCTGAGCTTATTGTTATTAGTTGCAGCTCGACAACTCTACAGGAACCATATAGCTCGCTTCTTCCTACCCTCAGGTACGACCCAACATTGTGCAACTTTGATGGATTAATGGTGCGTTCCAGTTGTACTTGGAAGTCAGAATTCAGATTTGTTTTGAAGGTGTCTATAGCAGCTGTAAGGGCTCTGTGAGCATCCATGTTTTTCCGACTCAGAGGTGGCACCACTCCCAGTTCTCGACTTCCCACCTCTGATGGAAATAGAACGCAGCATTTGGGTCAGCATGGGGGGGTTCCTGGGATCTTAGATGAAACTAAGGGTCTAGGGTTAATATACAAAAAATCATTTCCTGATTCCTTGAGGAGTCATCTGGGAGGTTGTTGGAATAAATGAGGGGGTTCCTTCCTCAGAGAAGCATGTGAAGCATTTATGAAGTTGTGTGGATAATTGGTAAGGTTCAGTGATGCCTCAAAGGCTTTCCAGAGATCACTAATTAGATTTGATGGTGCCACACAGGGTTCTTTAAGAGGTTACAGGTTCACAGGTTCTATCGCTGACTATTATGTGTTTGCAGTGTTAATATAGGGCAGTCCGCTTCCTGTTTTGGCAACTGCTTACTTTGCAAAACCCCCATTAACTGACTAATCATAGAGATGCATGATGCATGCGTTGGACACACACACACACACACACACACACTCCCTCCTCCCTCTCTCTCTCGACATGCACACACTCATTAGGGCCTGCTAGTGTTAAACCACTTCATGCTGAGGAAGAAGGCTGAGTGTTCAAAGCCTTTCTGGGCTGAACAACACACACACACACTCATGGCGTTACATAATGATGTAAGCAGCGGTCCATAGTTTTGGAAGTGGGACACTCGCTGAGAGACGGTCTGACGAAACCACAGTCCTGAGGATGTGTGTGTGTGTGTGTGTGTGTGTAGGTTTCTAAGTATGTATGTGTTTATGCATGTGTGTGTATCTGCTCCTCATTAACCAGTAGATAAAAGGAGTGTGTGCAGCGATAGAAGAGGTGATTCCTCCCTGTGGAACCATACCTCCCTCTCTCTGTTTCTTATTTGTATCGCTGAGAGTGTGTGTGTGAGTGTGTGTGATGTCAAGAAGCTTTATAGTAACAGGCGGCGTTCTTTGGATGTCCTCTCTCGTCCCCAGGGAGGGAGAGAGAGAGAGAGAGCGAGAGAGGGAGGTGGATTTATTTTTCCAGGTCTGTTGTTTATTTGAGCTTATCTGTGGTGGCCGCTGTACACTACAGAAGGAGGTGTGTGTTTGTGTGTGTGTTGTGTGTGTGTTGTGTGTGTGTGTGTGTGTGTGTGTGTGTGTGTGTTTGCATTTGGCAGTAGCTGTAAATCGGAGCTCGGCCAGCATTCGACTGATGTACAACAGCAAGGATGCTGAGAGCTGCAGCACACACACACTGTGGTGTGTCCATGATTGGATTATTTTGCCGGTGTTGTAGTGAGATATAGATTGTGTGTGTGTGTGTGTGTGTGTGTGTGTGTTTACTTTCTACACCAAACTAGTGTTTTTTCTGTCAAACTCTAGAACTGTGGAGGTTCCAGGGGTCAGTGAGTTCCAGGGTTGTTTAAGAAGGTTCCAGGTGTAGTTTGCAATGTTCCAGGGATCATTGAGAACACTGCAGAGGTTCTAGGAGTCAGTTAGAGTCCGCAGAGATCTGGTCAAACATTTCTGGGGGGTCTCTCAGGAGGTTCTACTGGTCTGGACTGGGTGCTTTAAAGGGTTCAGGGTGTGGTTCTAGGGGTAAAGAGGTTTTGGATCATCTGGAAGCTCCTTGTTGACCTTTGGACTTCCTAAGACACCTCTTTAACCTTTTCTGTGACCTCTGAATCCTTCTGGATGACCTCCATAATGTATATAAGAGAACCCTGAGTCTTTGTCAGTAACTTACGGACCTTCCTCAGTAACACTAGAAACCTCTTCAACGCCAATGAAACCTCTGGAGTTTCAGATCCGTTTTACATAAGGAGAAAAATAGAAGAGAATAACAGGACAATGACAGTCGCTGGTAAAACCTCAGGGACATTGTGAACGTTTTAAGACGAAGCACGAAGGTTCTTGTGAAGGTTCAGAGGATTGTTTTAAAGGTCACTGGGGAGGGTTAACTGCTTCATGCTAATACCTTATTATTTCCACGTCAGAGGCAGAGGCCTCAAGTGTTGCCTCTATTGTTTGAATGGGTTTTTAAGTGTTGATAACACCACAGATTACTTAACTTCCTTCAGCTAACAAAGTTAGATCAGTTTATAACTCTGATTATGTGTATGAGTAAAGAGTGTGGATGTCAAGGCTGAAAAAAAACTGCTTCACATTTTCTCTTTTGCTGTTTTCATCAGGTGTAGTCATTCTTATTTATGGACAATATAATAACTCTCCTTAACTGTCCTTATCTCCCAGATAAGGACTGCATGCTGAGCCTTGAATGAATAATAGGCTTCTGTCATTTGAAGGTGAACTGTTCACATTTTCTTCAAGTGTTTGTGTCTCAGTTATTGGTTTATTTGCTGACATATAACCTTTAACAAATAGTAGCTTCTGAAGCCACGTGTGCAGCTGTAATCATGAATATTCAGCGCCGTGAACTGCTCTGTATTCTCCTCAGAGTTTGAGCTTCTTGGCTCTTAAACTGCAGCTTGAATAAACTGTCAAACTGTCCTTTCTGTCAGCCCGAGTTTTCTTTATTGGCATGAAATATAAAAGCTCTTGAAATATAAAAGTCTTCCTGCAGAGCCAGAACTACAGAGGCATGTTTTCAGTTTTCAGCCAAGATAAGATGATACTGATCTGTTATCAGTCCTCTGAACGCCACAGACTGAACTGATGTTCATTACAGTCTCTGTGTAGTAATTGCACTATATGTTGTGTAGATGCGGTCCAGATGTTTTCAGCATCTGTAGTTAAAGGTTAAAAGGCGAATGAGGAGGAGGACATCAGTTAATAATTCACACGATTAAAAAAAAAACTCAATGTAAATATAAAATATTAAAGATTGTTTTAATAGAGTACACCAATCAGCCATGACAGAGCAGAGCAGACAATTCAGGAAATATGGAGAAGAAAAGTCAATTATTCACTAATTGAATATTGAAAACCTGCTCTTTATTTGGAAATTTTAGAGCCAAATTACACAAATTCCTTTCAGGAAACCTCCATAGGGAAAACAGTGAGATATAATTTTCTGTCTTCACCCAATCACATACTAACCTCCAGGAGAAGTAATAAGAATAATAAATGACATAAGAAATGATTTCTAGGGAATTTTAGACATTTACTACATGTGTCAGTCATCTGAGTTTTGGTGTGAGTCCATTAAAGTTACATAGATCCTTCAGTAATAACAGAATATTAATGTGCTTTTGGTCTGTTTTTCCTGGTTTGGGAAGGTAGCGTTTCCGTTTGGTGTAGAGGAAGTCAAACGTCCATCCGACACCTGAACTAGAGTAAATCCCTGCAGGTTCAACATCTGGTGGAAACACTGAAACCAGAGGAAGAGGGGAGAAATGTGCAGGTGACATATGTGTTGACATATAACCTATTAATTATACAGTAAATACATTTTGGCGTTGGACGATACATCTTCTGTTTTTGCTTTTTCACGTGGTGAAAAGTTTCTAGAATCAGTGTTGTTGGTTTCTCAGCCGAGCTCAGTGGTTTGACCTCTGACCTGAGAGCAGAAAGGTTGCTGGTTCAGTTCCCAGCATCTGAGATTCATGTGTCATTTTTGAAGGTCTTAATTGTTTTTCACACATTCTCATTTCTGTTTTATCAGCTGATCTCTTCATTATGATATAAAGATACTCGAATATTCCACAGAATCATAACCGAATCATCAGTTATGACATAACTGTCATCAGAGGTCGACACTTGTGAGATTATCTCTGAGATCAAAGTCACCGCTCCACCGTCCGCTCTGAACAGGATGCGACTGCCTGCTTCAGCGCAGGGCGAGCTAAAAGCGGCTTGGCTAAAGCCGCCTCCCGCCGGGTCCTGGCTCCGGTTAGCCGCCTCCGTTAGCGCCGGCAGCTGTTCCCGGTGGGCTCTGCCTGCATCGTGGCGGCGTCTCCAGGACAGATGGCCGGCCGGTGGGGGGCCGGCACGGGGCCGTGACCCCCGGGAACCCGTCCAATGAGAGCGTGGAAGCAGCAGGGGGAGTTAGCCACAGGTCTGGTTGCTAGGTTGGTGTTGCATCATGGGAACTAATGAACAGAGGCTGGCTGGGGCTGTGTGTGTGTGTGGCGAGGTGATGTCAGAGTGTTAATGGGGGAGAGTTTACATCAGGTAAACAGGTGTGCACACATGCACTCACACACACACACACACACACACACACACACACACACTCACACACAGGCTCCCTGGTGTGTCTAACTTTGTTTTTCTGACGTCCTGCTGCGGCCCTCAGTGGGGATGGATTGCCATGGAAACGGAGACAGTTAGGGGCGTAAGGGGTTCGTTATCAGTGCCAAATTACCTGACACACACACACACACACACACACACACACACACACACACACACACACAGAAAGAGAGACAATCATAACAAAGTTTCTACATCACTTTTCAAAAGAAAATCACAAAGTGCTTTGCAATGCCAAATAAATATACAGCTGGTTCTAAAAGCTCAAATAAATTGAGCAGTAAAACATCCTGAAGGTAAACTAAAGAGAAATATAAAAGATAATAAAAGAGAGAGGTAAATATGACTCATATCCTCAGTGTATATCAAGTTTTAACTTCTCTTTCTACTGCAAGAGAAAGTCCTGCGTTCAGGAAATTGCTGGAATAGAAGTACAGGAGTATTTTCAACAAAACATATTTAATTATCAAAAATAAAAGTAACCCAGACTTATTTTAACCTATAACATCAGATTTTATAAGACAATCACATTTAAAGTGTAAAATATTAATGCTAACTTCAGCTGCACCATACTCGTCTTAGAAGTATGAAATTGAAATATTGATGGAAGGTGCAATCACAGGTGGTAAAGTAAATCTGTCAAAGTGATAACACAGTGTTAAAACACTTCATTAAAAGTAAAAGTCCTGGATTCAGTGTGTTTACTGAGGAAAAGTTCAGAAACAACAAATACAACGTACTCGTGCAGACAAAGGAGTGTTCCTGCACCTGCACCACATTCTGAATAAATGCTTAACTGAAGTTCATAAGAAAAGGAAAGCGAGCAGAGTACTACAGATACAGGTACTCAGTTACTTTTCAGCCCGAGTCTCTGAGTTTGTGCCGTCATTCGGTCGATTAATCTTTTAACTGGAAACTTCTCTGTCAGAGTTAAGTTGGGTGGAGGCGGGCTCCGGGCTCCCAGATTAACAGAAGCTTAAGGTGTGTGCCGGTCACATGCCGCCGCTTCACGTTACAGCCTTGATCGCCTATTAATCCTCCGCAGATTAATGCTCTCAGTAATTAATGAGCAGCTTAGCGGCAAATCACAGAGTGGACCCGCTCCCTTAAACCGATATTGTTTCTCATTAACGATGAAACCAGGAAACGTAGCCGAGCATTTCCTGACCTGTCGCTCAGCGTGCTGCTGATTGATGAATGCGGCCCAGTCGCTCTGAATTAGCAGAATTAGCAGCAGCTGCTGCCGTGGTGCTGCAGAGGGTCAGCAGCAGGAATCAGTGGTTTTTAGAGAGAAGTTTTACCTGAGTACTCGTAGTATAATGTGGGAGGAGGCAGCAGTTCTCTTCGTTACAGTCTCTGTTTTTATGTGATTACATAAATCCACATTACATCCACACTGACTTTCTAAATGTGAGACGGAGCTCAATTAAACTGAAGATGTAGCAGAAGTTACTGGACTCAAAAACAAAGCCTGACAGTATTTTCCCTCATCGCTGCTCTCCTCCTGAGCTCCTCTCCATCCCTTTAATAAGATATAAACCTAAATGTCTCCTTTAAAGTCTTGACTTTTAGTCGTAGTGAATTATTAAATTAAGTGAAAGTGGTGCTAATTTCTAATTTTCCCCAAATCTTTTCAATAAGAAGAGAGAGATTATCAGCTCTTATTTAGATGCAAGTAGATATTTTTCTTATTAAAGTCAAAGTTTCATTAAAATAATCAGGTTTTATTTCCCGTTAAGCATCTAACAGTTGTATTTACACTCATTAAGCATCAATTTTCTCATCCCCATTTAAGTATTTGTTTGACTCTCCAGGTATCAACCACATAAATTAAACTGCTCCTGCACCTGGACACACCAACCTCCCATCAGACCTCACAGGGTCTCACCTCACGTCTCCTGTGATTTCTGCAAATCTGTGAACACTCAGGAAACACTTAAACGCTCCCTGTTTACCTCCCAGGGCCCCAAACCCCAAACGTAAATGTAATTCTGCTAAAAACACTGACAACAAACAGGTTTCTCTTTACAGTGCAGCTTCTGTATCTGCCAGGACCTGGATGTTTCAGGAATGGCAGGCAGTTTTAAATCTCCAGTTACACATGTAGGACCAGTCGGAGCCCCGCTCCTAACCAATCAGAAGTGCTGATGGAGCAGTGGTTATTTCTTACAACAGCTGGTCTCCATTTCATCATCACTTGTTATCTGTCAGTGGCCTGGGCAGAGACTCAGAGGTCTGAAACCTGCCCAGAACCTGATGGTTGATGTAGATAATGTCTCCAAACTAAAGCTGGGACTGGCGTGAAGCCTGTAATGACCAGCCTCAGATAACGTCACGTCAGAAACTTAAGCCACATGGTGGACGGAGATGTACGCCAACAACAGGGCGAACTGAAACAGGGCACAGCAGCATTCAAGTTGAATCCAGGCTTTTAAGGTGGTATTTTCACTTCTCAGTCCACTGTGGTATCACTTCTCCTCCTCATCAATTTGAATATTTCATCCACTTCTTCTGGTTTCTGTCTCCCAGTGTCCCAGAGCTTCTTGAAGCTAAAATATAAGCCTGCAAATTTCTTCTCTGCAGTCAGCGAGCGGACAGCGGGAGAGGAATCTTCCCTTTTGGCAGATTTACATGAAAGATATTTTCTTCCAGATAAACACCAACTTCTCTTATTCTCACCGCTGTGAAACTGCCACCGCCGTACGGCCGTAATTGTGCAGTCCTGCAGTAAATTATAGTCGTACGCTGCTGTTTCTTCAGAACAATAACGTCAGCAGCAGACGTCTCAGACCGAACAATCCTCAGTGTAAAAACCGTCATTTCATAGAGTCATCAGTCACAGATTCAACATTAAAACCTGATTTTTACTGCACATGCTATCCACTGTGTTTGACAGGAGTGTAGCTCCAGCTCTGGTTTACACTAAAGTAAATTCATTTTTATGGCTGCAGCATTTCATTACAGGGGAATATGCTTCGCGTCTTCAACACACCTTCACTAGAATTTCAGGCCACATAGTGTGAGTTTGTCTTGAAGGAGACTGAGGGGCGGAGAGGTTAATAAAACCGTGGCTTTGCCAGCTGTGAGTCAACCTTTGAGTTTCCACAACAGTGCCTTTATTTTGAAATACCTCTCCTTCTGCTCTCCAGTGAGCGGCGGCTGCAGCTAGATCACGATATCGATTCAGTGGACGAAGATTTGATGTTTGCTGATATCACAAAGTCAGATATGATCCGATTTGATTTGAGAGTATCATCTGCTGATTTTTAACACAATCACTTCTTTCACATCAAGTCACATTTCTTTTAATGAAACAGATAAATCCTGCTGTCTATAAAGAGCCACAGTCTGATTATTGAGCTTTACATTTTTCACATTCTATAGAAGAAAACTGAAAGAGCATTCAGTTCCTGTGTTTTGTAACATTAAAGCAGGATGCATAGTTTGTACAGACGTCTGTAAATAGCTACTACACCTCAGATACAGGACATTTTTTCTAAGACGTGCCGGGGAATTTCAAAATAAAGGCGCGTGTTATAAATGATTATATTGTGTTAGTGTGGAGACGCTGTTCACTGTTCAGTCGAAGTTACTCCAGCGTTGAACATGTTGTCAGCTGTCTGTGATTGGCTGGGAGCCGGGTGTGTTCTTGAGTGTTATCAGTCTGGGTTTGTTGCTGTCTCGCTGCAGTGCGTCTTATTTTACTCCTTCATTTATTTTCCAGTTGGTTTGTGGAAATGTTTTTCACCTGCAGCTTCTCTCTGAAAGGTAAAAACCGAAACTACTCCTTTAACGGGTGATTTTAAATGCCCATAATGCACCTGGGACCTGGCTCTGCGCAGCACCTGTTGTTCAGAGATGACACGCAGATGATCGCCCTCCATCTCTCACCTGCTTCATAACCTCATGCAGCACCTGTCTGTTCTGTGCTTGATTCACACTGGCCGTGTCTGTGATGTGGCCCTTCATCTATCTGAGGCGACGTTTGACCATGCGCTGTGGCCCGCGCGCTGTGGCCCGCACGCTGGGGCGGGGGGGGGGGTTCACCGTCAATTTCCTGTGGTGGGTATGAAGCCGTGCCACGTCCGTCCACCCCGAGCCTGCCAATTATCCCGCCTCACATCGTCCTCGCTCGAGCTGTGAAGCCAAAGCCGAGCGGCGATGAAAGAAGGGGCACCTTATTTATATTCATCCGCCAGGTAACCTCACTGTGCAGCGGGCAGAGCGCAGGTCAGCCTCTTCCTCAGCGTCCACCAGCCAATTAGAGGAAGGCGGTGTGTGAATGGAGGGCGGCCGGGGGAAAGAGGTCTGGATGGGGCTCACTCGGGGGCTGTTGTCACGGCAACGCGAGCTTTGATGTGGGCTGATGTATTGTGAGGTGAGGGAGCAGACAAAGAGTGGAGGGATGGTGGCGGAGGAGGGAGGTCACAGTGAAGTGGAGCGATGGAGGCGAATAAAGACCTGTGACAAACGCAGGAGAAGGGCCTCCCCCACCCCCTTCACCGTCCAGGAAGTCGACAGCGGGGGACGACGTCTGGGCCCCGTTTGGCCCCCGAGCATTTGCTTCGCAGGATTTAGACGAGATTACGGGGTTTGTGAGGAGGGGAGACGTCAGGATTGAACAAAAACCAATAGCTAATCCATGGTGACCCCCCACTAATCCACTTATTTGCCAGGTATTAACGCAACGATCCTTCCTAAGTTAATAAGGTTTTCCTCCAACACAGCAGGAGGAGGAGCAGGAAAAAGAGGAGGAGGAGATCGGACCCTCCCCTCCACATAAACAAATGTTTTATCTTTCTCTGGGCTCCATTTTAAACCTCGTCTACTCCTCCAGACCTCCTGCCGCCTCCGTCTTTACAAATCAACTTGTTTGTTTAAACCCACAGAACTTTATCGCCAAAGTTTCCTAAGACGTCAAATATTTCATGGCTGAATTTTGAGGAGATGTGTCTAAAAAGTTGTGCAAGACATCTGAAATCCTTTCACCTGAAGGAATACTGCAGCCATGAAGAAACTGGATTCAGATATTTCTCTCTGCTCTGTAAACATCATATGACTTGAAGTATCCAAAAGAAAACTCAGACGTTCGCCTTATTTCAAGATATTGCAGGAGAGGAGCCCATGTGATCTGACATTTCAAGTTATTAAAGTTTTTCAAAGTCTCCAAGAGTTAAAGTGCTTTTAATAAGCACCTCTCTGTGAGGAGATACAGTATATTTCATATATATATATAGGTTAGCTCATCTGTTTTACTCATAAAGAGCAGAAATACTTGATTTGAACTTTGGTCAGAAAGTCAAGTTTTACTTCACTACATAAAGGCTGCAGTACTTCTTGCGTGGGCTCTGAACTTGGGATGTAAATCCATAGAGCAGTGAGCTGTGTGAATGTATTAACTCTTTCTTTAATGATAGTTTGACTCTGAGCTGCCTGTGGGCTTACAGAGCTCAGACTGACCCTGGAAGTCAGATCAGTGAATCAGTGAATGAAGACAAAGCTAAAACAGGACAGATGAAGGATGTTTGGTGTGTGGAAGGAGCAGTGTTGGTTCAGTCTGATGTCAAGTGGAGGTCAGAGTGATGTTGTCACTGGATATTTATAACTGAGAGGCCCCTGTCTTACACCTGGTGCAAAGCAGTGCCAAGACTTGTAGTTTCTGACTGACTCAGTCGTCACTCTCCCGTCCAGTGCGTTGACGTTCTGAGGGTTCATGAGTGTGTTGGTCTTAACATGAGGTGTGATCGGGAGCGTTGTTGGTGCATTGATAGCGACGAACTCATGAATTCATCATCTGCTTGAAGACCTCTGAGTGTTTTCAAAGAGCAGTTGTGAGGTCAGCCGAACTTTGCAGCTTTAAAACGACGCTTGCTTCTTTTTCAGGCTGTTAGTTCAAGATTCTCCACATCATCATTTTCCAACAAAATCTATAAAGGTTTCAACCCTGACACGGTGACTGCTACATAACTGCAGCAAACAGCAACGAGACCCTGAAAATAACAGAACATGAATGAAACGGACGAGAGAATGAAACTCATAGCGGCCGACAATTTCAGCTTGATGTTTTATGTGGAAATATATGGATGGAAACGCAGGGGGAAAAAATGAAATGAAAAAAATACAGAGCAGCTCTATTAGAATGTGACAAAAACCAGCAGCCAAGCAAATGGAAGGAAAACTGCGAACGATATGAAAACACACAAAAGATATGAAATATGTGGAGTGTGAAAAAGGGTAAAAACGTCAGGATGTACGCAGAATGTAAAACATCACAGCAGCACTTACAGAAGATGGAAATATGTGAATTTCAAGCTGAAACATGATGAGAAAAAAAACAGAGAGGGAGAGGAAAGGAGGGGAGGTCAGAGAGGGAGAGGAGGAGGAGGAGGAGGAGGAGAGACTGAGGACGGAGGGATTAGACGGACGCTGGCAGGTAATCCTGGAGGAGGAGGTCGTTAGCCGGGATCGAGCTAATTAAAATGTGATTTGTGCTACAAGCAGCTTAAAGACTGCCGCACGAGAGGAAGAAACAGAAGAGGAAGAAAGGAGCAGAAAAGAAAAGAGCAGCTTCCTGCGAAAACAAGAAAAGCAAAAGCATTTTTTAGACAATGTTGAGCTTTGATTTATTTCTGTCCCGGCTGAGATATCTAAACAGCTGCAGGATGAAATTGTGTAAAGAAGATGAATCCTCGCAGCTCTGCTGCTCCTCTGTTGTTTGTTAGCGCCACCAGCAGGTCAGAGTATCAACATTAGCTCCGTGCAGAGAGCATACATACAGTACACGTGTCCTCCCACAGGTGAAGTGGTGATCTAGGTGTGTGACAGACCTGTTACCTGTCCAGGTGAGGCCTCACATCCTCTCCACTGTGAGCTGTGATTGGCTCAGTGTCAGAGCGAGCAGCCGAGCAGGAGACGAGAACGTTTCCTCACAAAAGCAGACACACATCACAGGGAGCCTTTACATTTCTGTTTATTCATTTTTATCAGTTGTTTCTGCTGTTTGATAGAATCATACCCCCCCCCCACCCCCCGCCACCTCCGTCCCTCTTTTCCCTCCCACTGTGCTCCCTTCTCTTCCTCTTCCTCCTCCTCCTCTTTGAAGCAGTTGGATATTGGATTCTGAAATGTTTCTGTGTTGTATTGATTTCTGCTTTCACTTCAGAGCAGCTCAGACGGCCTCGACTCCTGTCTGTGTGTGTGTCTGTGTGTTCTGTGTGTCTGTGTCTGTGTGTGTCTGTGTGTGTGTGTGTGTGTGTGTGTTGATGTATTTCTGCCGGCGTACATTCAGCTCATTCTGTCTTTCCTGCTGATTTTCCCGGTCTTGTTCATTCACACTGTGTGGTCCGGTGTTAAACAGTCTAACAGAGGTTAGATGATACTGAACATGTTCCCTAACACAAAGTTTCCTCTGGTTCATCATATCACGTTTAAACAGCTCATTTAAAGCCAGTGATTGTCCTTCTGTCCACTCATTAACTGCAGCACCAAATGTGAATTAATCCGCTGCTGAATATCCCCCAACAAACGCACCATTCCCTCCTGTCTGTTTGCTAAAAACAACAGTGACCGGCTGTTTCAGGAAAAAACTAAACTATATTACAAATCTCTGTGAGGGTTTTTAAAGACACATCAGAGGTAGGAAGCTGTAGGTCTGGGTTCTTAGAGGAAGGAAGTTAGAAAGTGTTGGTGATGGCTTAGTGGTTAGTTTGGGATTTGTTCACAGTAAAAGGAAAATATATATTTTTTTGTAAGGTTTTGCTGATGTGCTGTGTCTGTCTGTGAATTTTCAATGCTGGAAACTTTCCACGGGAATTAACGGGAATAAACTGGAGCAGCTAGCTAGCTGTAAGCTAGTTCTACTCACAAATAAATCAAAGTCAAAAATGTCAGTTTTTAAAACAAAACATGTTTATGTTTGTATATGATGCAGTTTGTATAAATTACCTCTAATTTCTAATTCAGTATTTCCAAAGTTCTTTCTGGAAGGTTTAGTTTGCTCAGTTCTGCCTCAGTAACATCTACAACAGACTGAAACCTGCACTCTGATCTGCCTCACGTCACAGTTCTGTCAGTTTAACAGTAATGATGAGTGATGATATCAGTCTGGTTCTCTGTGTTGCACAGACGCGACTCTGCAAACGGCGGCAGTGTCATGTCGTGTGATTTGATTGGTGAAATATTTCAAAATAAAAGAGAGGAAATGATCTTATTTTGTAAATTTGGTCAAATTAGTTCCTGGTTTCTACAGAAATTAACCAAATGTTCAGAAGTCATATGAAGTCGGAGACTGTAAACACTCACATTGTTAAGATATTACCTGTGAAATGAAACAAAAACCTTCCTTCGTCCTCCTCCTTCCAGCTCCTCACTGTTTTATTCTGGATTTTTTCACAGTATCAGATATTCTCAGTTTCTCCATGGGAGCAAAAGCAGAAATGTAGACATCTGGAGACGAAAGCCTTCAGCTCTGCAACATGATTTCTTCTCCTTCACTCTGATGGATTTTCTTTACTGACTGAATTAGAAACATCCAGTTCCTTTCTCTGCTCCTTTGCAGCTGAATTGGACTGAATGAGCCGGAGAGGTTTGGCTAAACTGATTTAAAAATATCTTTAATTGTCCTGTGAGCGTGTGGGACTGACAGAAATAACATTAAAGCGAGGGGAAACGTATTAAATGGGAAGTGGAATGCTGTAATTGTCCTTTAATGGACGTTTGCTAAAGTGTGAAATGCTTTTGAATCGGTCCGTCATCATTGCAGTCGTCCATAAATAGGCACAATGAGCCCCGCTGGTGAGGCTTCCTGTTGAATCACGCAGACAGATCCAGGTTCGCCGTGCGAGGCCGAGAGGCCGGCAGCCACACGGTGAATCGGCTTCCTGTGATCCGCTCGCTGTGATTGGATTAAGGCGTCATCCGCCGCAGATGATCTGCTTGTCCACCCACACAACAACAGCCAGATCCCTGCCACTCCCCCCCCGCCAATCCCTAAGCAGATTTGATAGACAATAGCATTATGGCTCCACCACATGTCTTTCATTAACGAGGGATGGAGGGAGGATGGTGGTGGTTGGAGGTGGAGGGGGGTGTATACAGCACTGCACCGAGGGTCAGATCAGAAACAGAAGAGAGACAGTGGCAGTCAGTTTGTAGTCATTTTATTATGAGTAAATAAAACCCAAATATTCTTCTGAGTCTGAGTGTTTAACTCACATCTACAACATTAATACAATACAATAATAATAACATTAATAATGTTGAGACCAGGGGTCATCTAGCAGGTCTATGATAACGTCCGTCTGTTAAGGAAGAGTTCAGTTATACTGTGTTTCTGTATATTGTTGATGGTTTCTGTAGCTGTGACTTCATAATGACGTTAGGGTTAGGGTTAGGGTTAGGTTAAGAGGTGGGTTAGTTCAGGTAGGACACCACTGAAGGTGCAGGTGTGCTGTCGCATTATTGTCTTGGTATTTTGCTCAGGTTTTATGTACGTATATATATTATCTCTATGATTTTGACTGTGTGGGGTGCACGCTGTCGCCCTCTGACATCCACTCTCTGCTCTAGTTTACCTGGGAGGGACGTATTCAGGCTGTGGAAACAGTCGTCTGACGTCTTCTGTGGACGAGTTTTATCAAACGTGAGAAAATAACCAGAGGGTTTAATTATAACAGACTCTGGGTGTTTGACAGACAGGGAGACCAGAGTCCGTCCTCGGAGGAAAGATTCCGTACAGAGTTTTTGGAGATGACCTCAAACTGTGTCTCAGCTAAACCACTGGACTGCACCGTCGAGTGGACGTCAAATACCAGGATGTAGATTATTACTGCTGCATCCTTGACAGTGGACCAGCAGAACCTTGGGAGCAGTGGTGGAGGAGTCGCAGCTCCTCCTGCTGCTCTGCTCACATCCCTCCACAAACACAAAAGTTTCGGGGCCACTGAGGTTTTTAGACTTTCGGATATAAAAAGAAAGAAATCGATGGGAGCAGAGACACTCAAGAGAAGCTGCAGTGCTGAGGCCACTTTAACTCTGCAGCAGAGCTGAGACTCCGCTGCACCGACGGCCAAAAGTATGTGGACAGAATTTAACGCTCGTACGTGACAGATGAACATGGAGATATGTAGTGTTTGCTCCAGTGTAGTGTGTATGTTTAGGGCTGATAAACAGGAGGAGGAGTCCCAGCAGAGTTCATGTCCTGCTCTCGAGTCCTGACCAACATGAGGCCTGGAGCAGACGCTGCATGCTAACACTTCAACACCTCCACAACAGAGCGGTGTTTGGTGATTCTGAGCGCGCCCGGTGAGCTCCCAGCCGAAGGCCGACGCTTTCATGGCCTCGGCTCCAGAAAATCCCCCCGAAACCAGCAGAGAGCTTCATGTAGTAGGACAGGAGGTCCCAGAGGAGGAGGTGGAGGAAGGAAGGAAATGAGATGGATGAGGAGTCAGATAGAGAGGGAGGTGAATACGGAGGAGGGAGAGGATGAAGTAGGAGTTGGATAGTGAGAAAGATGTAGCAGGAGAATCAAAGGAGAGGGAAAGGGCAAGGAGAAGCAGGAGGAGGAAGTAGAGGGAAAGGAAGGGGAGGAGGAGGAGGAAGGAGGAGGAGGAGGAGGAAGGAGGAGGAAGGAGGAGGAGGAGGAGGAAGGAGGAGGGGGGGGGGGGGGGGGGGGAGGGGAGGAGGAGGAGGAGGAGGAGAGTAGAGAGGAGGGAAAGGAGGAGGGGAGGAGAAGTAGGAGGGAGGAGAGGAGGAGGGAGGGAAGGGAGGAGGAGGAGGGGGGGGGGGGGGGGGGGGGGGGGGGGGGGGGGGGGGGGGGGGGGGGGGGGGGGGGGAGGAGGAGGAGGAGGAGGAGGAGGAAGGAGGAGGAGGAGGAGGAAGGAGGAGGAGGTTTTCCAGGGTTCGAGTCCAGAGTTTTTGTTTTGTGCTCTCCCTCTCACAGCTCGTCTGCCAGCAGGAGGCGCTGGGCTCATCCTGGATCAGACCATCTGTTAGAGATTTGGCTGCTGACCCTGAAAATGAAACCAACACACACACACACACACACACACACACACACACACACACTGCCGCGGTTCATTTGTGGTGAGAATCAGCTGCAGCATCATGTGATCTGCTGAACATATGACACCTGTCCGTCCGTCCATCCATCCTTATTCTAAACCACTTATCCTCCTGTTCAGGGTCGCAGTGTGGTAGGATGGAGGGGGGCTGGATACCTTCCCAGCATGCACTGGGTGAGAAGTGTTTGAAACCCCGGACACGTCAGCAGCTGATCACAGGCTGATCTTCTCCTGTGTCGTGCTGCAGGAACGTGTGTTTCCACCGACTGTTGTTATTTATAACAGAACATCTCACCGCCAACTCTGTAAGAACTTATGTAGAAACTTATATAACTCACTCTGTCTCTATACGTCGAATAACTTCTGGAGTGAATCCTTCTTCTGTCTTTTCCCTCCTGTGTTCAGTCTGAACACACCTTTCCATCTAATGAAAAACATATAGATTTAACTGTTCTTCCAGCCTTAAAGCTAGACTCTATAACACTGAATGAAATATTGTTGTGTAACTGACATTGACGCTGAGTCTTTCACTGACTCTCTGACTCTGATTTCAGTCATTGTCTGTGTCGATGGATCCCCGTCCCTGACCGGCTGACATGGTTTTTTTGTCTGCTTGTGGTTCAGTTTCACTCCAAAGGACTTTTTTCACTTACGCTTTTATTCAGAAGGTACTTACCTCACACAGTTTGAGCCATTAGGTCAAATAAAAATGAAATAAAATAAAAATGTTGCATTCATATGTGGAGGCCAGCAGAGGACTCAGACGGCTCTGGAGCTGTTGAGAAAAACCAGACGCACATTTGCTTTCTGATGTGGTCGTACAGCTCGTTCTGACCGAGCAGAGACCGAACCCAAAAAGACGGAAACACGTTAATACGTTTCAGTGCGGTCACCTTATGATGACGTCATTTAAGCAGCTGACCCAGGAAAACTGGAAAGAACGCTGCTGCTCTAAGGAATCATGGGACGTCACTCCCTCCTTTCCTTTGGTAAAGGAAGCTCCGGTGTCTCCTCTGCTGAAGGAGATAAGATAGGAAGCAGTGAAGCTCTGATCAAATCTGAACATTTAACAAACGTATATTTGAATATATAAAATAATATTATAATTATTATTATAATAATATAACAGGGAGTGTGTGTATTTTATTTCCTCATAATGTAACACCTGCCAGCTGTGCATTTACTATATACAGTAACACACACACACACACACACAGTCTCTGTAGTGTCAGTGTTGGTTAGCAGCAGGGACATCCGTCATGCTGCTGGCAGGCTCCAGCATCACTGAGGTCCAGAGGTCCGAGGTCAAAGGTCACTGTGAGGGGACAAGGACAGAGCCTGGGGCTGCACACACACACACACACACACACACACACACAGAGTGACATACACAAATGAACATATAGTGACACACACATGCAGCCTGTCCCTGATGTCATGGTCACCTCCCCTGCAGCAGAACAGTGTTTCCTCCCCCAGAGGACGACAAAGTCAGAACTCAACAACCTTCTCTCTTTTCCTCTCCTCTCGTCCTCCTCTCACCTTTCCTTCCTTCCCTCCTTCTCCTCTCCTCCTCTGCTCTCCTGTCTCTTCTCCTCTCGTGTCTCTGTCCACGTCGTCCTTAATTGGCTGTTCGTAGATGAAGCACATGGAGCTCATTAGCTGTACAGAGTGTGGTCGAGCGTCACTGACATTAGTCTCTCTCACACCAGAGAGAGTGAGGAGGTTGGTCTATCACAGCTGTGCAGCCACATGTGGTTTCACTCTCTCTCTCATCAGCTGGACTTGTGTGTGTGTGTGTGTGTGTGTGTGTGTGTGCGTTCAGACTGACATCTGTCAGTCTTAGTTCAGGAACAGACGTGGGTTTACTGCGTCTTGGAGGAACAGTGGTTATTTCTGTCGACTGAAGAGCAGATTAACACCCTTCACTTATTCACACAGACACACAGGCAGAGCAAAGTGAACACCTTTATTCCAGGTGTTGGAGGTCAGGTCAGGTTCTCAAAGGTCAGGTTCTAACCCTAACCCATCAGACAAAACAGATTCTTTACGGAGCTGTGTGTTTGTGTGATGCATGAGTACATTTCTCTGTCGAAGGTTCTTTGTTCTGTTGTGCTAAGTTGAATCAAGCATTCTCACTTAATCGATTCTTCTTCTATGAAAGTACACAGTGACTGAGCTATGTCTAGATGCTACTATGTAACAGACGTCACATTTTTTTGTTCTGTGTTTTTTTTTTTTTTCTAACCGACGTGAAATACAGAAATGCAGGAGTGCAGCTTTGTTTAGAACAACAGCTCTAATTCAAAGCTGACAGCTCACGTGTGTTTATTTGTGTGTGTGTGTTTGCGGTGACATTCCTCAAGGAAAGGAAGTCATGAGTCACCTGAGAACATCACACAGAAATACCGCAGTGTGTCGTTTTTATTTTCGTGTTATGTGTGTGCAGACATATATCTCTCGGCGTGTGCTGGCACGAGCGTGTTCAGATTCATGTCCGGGCTTGTTTGTGTGTACCTTTGCTTTTGTGTGTGTGTGTGTGGAGTTGCTTCCTCAGATATCTCACCGTTCTGACAGGAAGTCAATTTCCTATTTGCAGTTTGTTCTGGCAGCGATTGGTCCAGTCTGACTTGATTTGTCTTCATCAGAACCAATCAGCTCCTCCCGCCGGGCGAACACATGGAGATCACAGGTTGTCATAACAACCGATTGATTAGCCACTCGATGTCTCGTTAGTGCTCGATCACTGATTGGTAGTGTTTTTTTTTTTTTCTGCATTTGCCTGTTTAAATCTGCATTTTTGTCGACTTTGTGTGTGTGTGTTTCTCTCTCTCTTTGTGTGTGTGTGTGTTTCTCTCTCTCTCTCTGTCTCTGTCTTCGTGTGTGTGTGTGTGTGTGTGTGTGATTACTCGTGCCCTCTCACAGAGAAAATCTATCCAGAGAAGAAAGAAAGAAAAGAGCTTTTTCCTCGGTGGCGGTGGCTGCAACCTTCACTATTCATCCCTGTCATTAGAGCGTCTGAAGCCGCCGTATTATTCTGTTATTCCGTTTGCTGCTTCTTTCTTTGTGTGTCTGTGTGTGTGTGTGTGTGTGTGTATATTTAAATATATGTGTGTGTGTGAGAAGCGGTTCAGCTCTGTCTGGGGTTGAAGCGAATGCAGCCGTGATACAGCAGCTATTTTCTCTCCTCTGTATCTGACCCAGTTGTGGGCTCTGCTGACCACTGGCGCTTTGTCCTCATGTTAATGTCCATACAGAGCTCATTAAAGCACAAAACATGTCCACACACACACACACCCATAAAGATCAGTATCTCCTGTTTGATGGTTGAGGCACAGCAGAAAATCGTCTGTCCTCTGAGCCTGTTTTAGAAGTATTTCTTGACTTCTTGCCCTCTCCGTCTCCTCCCCTCTGATCCCCTCACACTTCTTACAGAGCTTAATGTGCAGTGAAGACCTGAACCCCGGTCTCTGTGGTGAGAGCTCGGCTGAACTGTGTCTGAGTTTGAGGTCAAAATTCTCATGACCCCGGGCGTCAGAGAGTATTTTGCAGGATACTTTTACTCTTAGAGTACAAAACAGCAGTTTCAGCCAATCACCGCAGCAGCACTGCAATTTTTTTTATGACAGTTATTTTTATGAGTACTTTTACCTTTGATTGAGTCCTTATATTATAAAGTAACTGTTCTTTTAGTTGAGATCTATTTTTGTTTCTGCCACTGGTCTGTAAAGATATTTCACTAACGTAAGACATCAGATGAGAATTCAGCAGTTTCACATGTGATAGTTTCACAGCAGGAACATGTGGTTTATGGATATTTAACATGAGAAATGTCTCATGACACAGGCACATGTGATTTCCTGCTTCGACTTCACATGTGAAAACATCAGTTTATTTGTACAGGGACACAGATCAATCCCAAAACCTTCAATACAACCAGTGGAACGTCTTGTTTTATACCAATAAGGGATCAATATCCAAACATGGATCCATCACATGATCAAATCCTGGACTCAGCAGAATTGAATATTTGTTATTTGCCGTGTAGGAGGTAGAGGTAGCCTCCATGGCCTTTAGCTCATACATCAACACATTTCTCTTCCTGTACGACGTCCTGTACGTGAACCTGACACTGATGAATTAAACAGAAACTCCTGCAGAATCATCTGAACCTCAGTCTCTCCACCGGAGACAGTAAAGACTGTATTTCCAGTCTTTGTGTGACAGTTGGATCGATGAAGTCGTCCTGCTTTAACCTGTCGTCTGACATTATAACCAAATATTTGTGATGCGGCTTCGCCTGCGTGAACTCACCATTAATCAATAAGACTGGAGCCATTATGCTCTGAGTCAATCACTGTTTCTTTGGATTCACAAGTGTTCGATGTGAAGCATGAGTCATCGCGCTAACCGGCAAACACACACACACACACACACACACACAGCAGGATCTCCTCTGGCCTACACTCTTTAGATAACAGACGAGCTGAAGAGGAGGCGTTATCATTAAAAGGATTGGGCTGGCAGAGGTTGGCATGGCGACCCCTGTCAAATCAGCCCCACAAAACTTTTATCTTTTTTTTTTTTTTAGCCACGAAAAGGCTTTCCTATTTCCTCTTTTCTTTTTAAAACTGGAGCACGAGATGGTTGAACTCAAAAAGCTTGTGGAGATGAGACAGAGAGAGGGGCGGTGCAGACGGCGGCGGTCTGTAAGGGAAGCAAAAAAAAAAGAGAAGAGAAAAGGAAAAGGAAAAGGGGAAGACAGACAAAGCAAAGTATGAGCCTTACCGCCGCTGCCGCCACCGGGGTCAGCCTCAGCCCCGCCTCCAGACTCTGTTGTCTGACGGTGAATGGTGTCGGCGAGGTCCCGACGTGCCGCACAGCTCGGCTCATTGTCTGACTTCACTTTGCCCTGCAGCTCGGCTTCAGTGCACATCAACAGGCGGTAAATGAAGAGCTGTGGATTCTGCCTGCCTGTGTGTGTGTGTGTGTGTGTTGGATTGGGGAGGGGGCAGGTATATTGTAGTCATGGTCACACATGAAATGAAGCAGTTCAATCAACTTCCTGTTTTCCGCTCCTTCTAATTTGACATGGAGACTGGAGATGAATGAGGAAAGTTCTGGTGTGGCTTAAGCTAAAATGTGTGCTGGACCTTTGCTGCATGTCATACCCCTCTACATCTTTGCATTTTCTGTCTATTCTGTCAGCCGTCAGAAGAAGGTAGTGTTGTATAAATAAACTGGAAGAGGAATAAAGGACATCACTGTAAATGTGCCAGTGTTAGCTAAAAGGCTAATTTCTGACTGATGTCCTCAGGCCAGACATTAAATTAGCTTTTAAAACAACGCTAAAAAACACAGCGTGTCGAAGAAGAAAAGAAAAACATGAAGCGGCTCAACAGAATAAAAAGCTTAGAGCAGTAAAACAAGCATTAGGCAAAGTAGGACGTGTACAATACACACAGTTATAGATCACTTCACAATCAGAGCCTATATTTTATTCTAAACAAATGTAATTTGCAGCATTTTTCCTCCTGAAATAACGCACCAATCAGAGGCAGCTCCTGCTCTGATTCTTATCATAGTGAGCTGAAATAAACTGAGCTTAAACTGAAGATAACAGACGCCTGACAGTGGGAGTTACCGTCTGTTCCTGTTGCCGTGTTCTGTTTCCACCCTAACACTGCTAACAATCCTGCTAATGCTGCTAAGTCAACTAGCTAACACAGCTAATGCTACTGCTACTAACATCACTGTTGCTGCTAATGCAAGTTATACTAGTACCACTGATACTACTGTTTTCATCTGCCACTACTGTGACTGCTAGTAGTAATACTCTTACTCTATTACTCTATTGCTCTTGCTGCTGTTACTACTTAGCAGTGCTAATTCTTCTAGTGCTGTAGCAACTACTATGGGAGTACTACTGCTTCTAGTACTACCGTTACCATTGTTATTACTACTATAATTACTTCTGTTTCCAGTACTACTGTTGCTACTCCTAATACTATCAGTAGTACTACTATTTCTGCTGTTACTGCTTATGCTATTACCTCTGCTTCTGTGACTACTGGTAGTACTTCTGCTACACCCGGCTGTTACTACTAATACTGCTGACAGTGGTGTCAGTACTACTACCACCACTACTACTATTACTAGTGTTATTGATACTCTCACTACTAATAATACTACATTGTTTCTACTACTACTTCCTCTGCTACTGTGATTATTTGTAGTATTACTGCTACTACTCCTGGTACTACTAACACTATACTCCTAGCATTACTGACAGCACTGTTGCTACTGTTAATACTTCTCAAACCATCACTATTATTGCTTCTTCTGCTGCCTCCATTGCTACAGCTACTTGTACTACTGCTAACTGTTACTACTACTACTACTACTACTACTACTACTACAGTGCGTCTAGGTCATGAGTCATCAGACCACATGGTGATGAAAGCACTTGTTGTCTGATTGGATGAGAGTTATTTTTCTGGGATGGTATCCCAGGAGGAGCGCTTGTTTTCTACATGTCTGTGACCCTTATTGGTCATGAAGCTCTTTAAGTCCCACTCACGTAGCTCCACCCTGCAGAGATCTGTTATACCAACCACCCACTGCCTGTGCGATTCAGGATGAGGAGAATCAGATAAATGTGACTTCATACTTTATGTTAAAACTCGCCTAATAGGCCAGAGTAATGACCACATTTCACTGTGGTATCCATCTTGGTCCAGCTTCGTCTCATCTTGGTCTGACTGGCTGAGTGTCTTTCCATCAGTCTGTCTGTCTGCAGCAGAGTGATTGAGGAAAAAGGGAGATAAACGTCAAAGCGGGAGCAGAGGAGCTGAAAGTGATTTGACCAAAATAAAAAAAAAGGTATAGAAAAGAAAAAAAGAGCAGAGAGAGAGCAGGACACTTAAGAGAGAAAATCGACTTTGAAAAATGAGAAAGAGAGAGCGACGGGTCAGAGCTTCACCAATAAAGCAAAAAAAGAAAGAAAAAAAGATTCAGCCTTGGCAGGAGGCGTTTTCCTGAGAACTCTTCAGCCTGGCAGACACATCCAGCTTCCCTCTCTGCTCTCCCACAGCCATTTAACTGATTTAATTCTCCAAAATGGAGTCTCTCTGTCAGACTGAGCAGTTTTTTTCTCAGCTGTCACATTTGAAACGCTCTCCTCAGCCTCTTCCACAGTAAATCTGTTTAACAGCGGCACATAAAAAAACCACATAAATTCAAAGGATGAGCTACGTAAAACAGCACAACAAGCAACGCCAGGACCTAATAAAGACGGCAATACAGCTGACTACTGACAATGTTATCTAATGCAGGGCAATAAGCTAATGCTAACTGATTAAGGAGTATAGACAGGCAGGCTGTACAGACGATACCAAGAAAGGCTTAGGGCTGACAGACAGCTGATATCTGATGAGTCAGTCAGCTCATCGCTGCAGTTAAAATTACAGAAACTCTGATAACTGGCCCAGCTCTGAGACTGACAGCCAGTGGTGTAAAAGTAAAAATAAGGTTAAAATGAAGGAATATTATCAGGAACATGTACCCCCGAGTATCAAAAGTAAAGGAAATCAATCTGAAATGTAGTTCCTGTGAGAGTGTTGTGAAAAAGGAAAGGAATAAGTTATGTTGTTAAAGCTCTACCACTGGTCAGTCAGTGTTGGTTTAATTCTTTAACCGTTACCAAGTAGTTTTAGCTGCCTAGACTCACAACAAACTTTAAATGTTGAGGTGGCAGATCAGAAAATGCCTGTAAAGATTATCTGTGTTTAAAGAGGCACTGACAAACAATGCCAACCAGGTGATATGGGGCACTAGATTAGATTAGAAAATGCTGATCTGAGTAGTTGAGGACAGCTTTGTTGTTTAGGTTGGAACAGTCTTTTATAGTTTCATTTACCCCTTAAATGAAATGTTTTTGCAGCCCCTCAGCACAGGTTGAATGTCTTCAACCAAAGACTTTTGTTTTGACAATAATCTACTGAGAAAACCTGAGTGAAGATCAGAGAAGATTTATCTTGCAGCCTCACAGGAGATTCAGGTCCAGAGGACTTGTTGGATCCCTCATGTAAAGTTCATTTATGATGTAGTTCTCTGTCTAATAATTCAGATTAACCTCTTACTACACTATCAGACAACAGTAGCAGTACAGTGCATCCAGTGCAGGACAAAGGGACGGTTTGAAAAGGACAGTCCGTTCAGTCAGTCAGTGGACCCCACATGCTGCCCAGTGTTTAGTCTATTGTGGACAGTGTGAAAATGAAGCCTGGAGCTGTGAATAGAGCACGCTGCTGGAGAGCAACCATTACATTATCAGAGGCCTGACAGACAGAGAGGGTTGTCGAGCCACACTGCCACTTTACTTGGCACTGAAATTTCTCTTTTATGCAGCCAGACAACACCT
The DNA here is from genome assembly GCF_001640805.2 of Lates calcarifer. Classification (NCBI taxonomy): domain Eukaryota; kingdom Metazoa; phylum Chordata; class Actinopteri; family Centropomidae; genus Lates; species Lates calcarifer. Next base: position 25,194,355 of record NC_066840.1, on the reverse strand, counting down.
TCATGCAGGTAAAAATGCCACGGAGGCCTCTCCGCCTTTTTATATTCTCTATTGTGTGCAGCTGCTGGACTCTCACCAACAGGAGAATCTGTGGGGCTGACGCAGAGCTCCTCAGTCTGTGTTGAGGTTGTGTTAAAAGGGGTCTTTATGTCAGTTCCCTCTTCATCTGAAGTCCTGGGAAAGCCTCAGGCACACTGGAAGAGCAGCCGTGAAAATACTGACAATCTTATTTTGAACCGCCTGCTTTCATAAATAGTTGTCTCTATTGTGATTTCTGTTATTAACCACCTATAATAACAGGATCACATCAGAATTGGTCCAGGTTAAGATGATTAATGACAATAAAACTAGTGAAACATGACCTATTTCACCTATTTTAAAAACAGTATTTCAGTTTGAATATATGATGCAAAACCCTGTAAGAGCCCAGAGAGTAGAACATTCATCCATGACAGTCAAGTCTTCTTATTTTTCTAAACACCTGCCTAATCGTTTCACATTTTGATCTGCAATCATAAAAACAAATGGCAGAATTTGAAGTTTGAAGTTGAATTCGACCATAAATCTGACTTGGCAACAGTTAGCTGTTGACCTGAAGTTTAAGGTAACCAAGTCTTAGTTTTTTACTGTGGAAAACATATCAAAATATCTATAAAGACTTGCCAAAATATGGCTAAATGCACTGCTTCTGACAAACCTTGGGTTGATGGTAACATCATTAAAAAAAGTGTATTTCTTCACTCTTCACACTCTATGCTGATGACACCCAATTATTAGGGGTGTCACAATATTATATTGTGATAAGGAGAGACGGAACCACAATAACCCCATCTATCTATCTATCTATCTATCTGTCTGTCTATCTGTCTATCTATCTCTCTATCTATCTATCTATCTATCTGTCTATCTATCTGTCTGTATGTCTATCTATCTATCTTGGTACTGCAGACATTATTTGTGTCTTTTGCATCAGTGTTGACTTTAATTAAGCCCCCTGTTCCTGCCAGTGCCTCCAGACTCATAATTCAGGGTGTGATCGAGCACTAAATCAGTTGATCAAACCTAACGGCTGGTGGGATGGCAGGCGGCGAGGTTTCTCCACTCTACATATCGCCTAAGGGTTGTTTTTTTTCTCTGCAGCAGGGCTCCATCAAAGCACATTCCAGCCTCACATCAGTCCCTGATCTCAGAGTAGCTGGATTTTCTGACTGGCAGTCTCTGTGTTTTTTTTCCAGTTTTCTGTCAGAAGACTGTTTATGACAGGAGATTTTGACATGTGTCCTATCATTCTGGAAGGTTGCAGGTTTATATTCTGCCTCAGTTGATGTCCCTGGTTGAAACGTCTTTCAGTTTTGGTACCTTTGTCTCTTTACATGTGAATTCTGCTCCTCTGTCAGAGTTTGATGACGCTCTGATTGGAGGGCCACTTGAAACCAAGGCAGCTCCAGGCTGAAAGAAAATTTAAGGGGGCAGACTGGGATACAGCCTGAAGGTGGATTTATACTTTCTTGTTGAGGTTTTGCTTTATGATTAGGATATTCAGAGGATTTAAACTACAGCTCCACTGGCACTGACATGCACTCTCTCAAGTGGACTTTGAGTTGTTTTGTCAAAGGTCAAGATCAAGAATAGACTCATGGCTATAGGATTAACTGTGCTTTTTGTGAAATACACCCCTTTACTTTCCTGTCAAGAGTTAGAAGAGAAGATACCAGCCAGCAGGTGATTAGCTTAGCGTAGCACAAAGACTGATAGCCTGGCTCTGTGCAAAGGTAACAAAATCTACCTCCTAGCACCTATTAACTCCTTATATCTTGTTTGTTTAATCTATAAATAAAATAGTGTATGCAACTATTTCTTGGCTCTGACAAGTTATAGGTCTCTCCATGTCATTTTACACTTTGATTATTTCATGGATTAATTAAACAAGATATAACGTGAATTATTGAGGTTTAGAGGTGGTGGTAAGCAGAGTTAGTTTATATTTAACAGACAGTTGGAAGTGGTATCAATTTTCTCATCTTGCTATCAGGAAGAAAGTGAATAACCACATTTCCCAAAATGTTGAACTAGGTCTTTGACTTACAGAGCCAACATGGAATAGAAGTCCAACAAGTGCAATGGTATGAATTCATGCCCAACTGTGTAATGTGGTGAAAAGCTTTAGAAAAAGCTGGTTAGCGGACCTTGAGTTGAGATTGTTTTGTTAAATCCCTGTAACACTCCACTGGGCAGACTGAACTTGAATATGACATGATTTTGTAAAAACAAACAATTTTTAAAAATTTCATTTCGGTCAGCTTAGGACCAGAATCTGGACTTGCAGACTACATCTGTTGGGGGCACACAAGTGGAAAACCTCGAAAGAGAAGCATGAATTCTCCTTTAGCTCCCTCTGGAGCAAATGTCTCAGTCAGCCTCCAGTAGTCTTTGTCTTTGTGTCGTTGTTTGCAGAGCCGAACTGCTTCCTCTCCCTGACTCCGCGCTAACCTCTGACCTTCTTTGCTGAGAGCTGGAAACTTTGTCTTAATGTGCAAAAGGAAACAAAGAAAAAGCACAGTAAACACCAGTAAACACAGGCTGCATACAAAGCAGCTCAGGGTACAAAATATAATTGTAAGGCGTCCTTGAAGGAGAAACACATATTTATCATTTTCACAGCTTTTATTAGAGCAGTGTAGGATAGTATTTAGATATTGTTCAATATATTGTGCAGAGTAAAGAGAAAAAGAGAAATGTGGAGGTGTTACTGTGACGTTTTGTGTGTCTGCGATAAGAAACTCATTTCTCATCAGCTTTGGGAAGGCCAGACTTCCAGCATATTTATAATATTTACAGCTAAAATGTTTGAGTCTTTACTCAACACTTTCTGTGCTGAGATTTCTTCAAATAATGTGAGGAATTTTACTAATTTTATTTATTCCCTCCAGCGAATGGCCTTCTGTCGTTCTGGTTAACATGCTGAAGTTCAACAAAACAAAGAAAGCACTCCTCTCAGTAAATGTTGGACAACTTGTAGTTGAGGTTTGAATGTGGGACTGATTGAAGATTTTTATTCAGAGGAAGGCTGATATTTAAATACTTGGTTTTTCATGTTTTTTACTTGCTCTTTTTGAGGTTTTATGGCCTTTCTCTTTGAGCTGAAGGGTTTTTGTTTATTTTCCCACGTTGATTCAGTTCATCCACAGTAAAGGCGAGGGCAGCTGCCTTAACTTTATAAACCCATATACAGCAGTTCCTCCTCTTTTTGTTTTGGAAACAAACTTTTTCTGTGCAGAGTTTAAACTGAAGATGTTTTATCACATGAATGAATCTACTTTGGGGAACTGATCAAGCTACACTACATCTCTGCAGTTTTGTTTTTTGTTTTTTAGAGACTCTGAATGTGTGTTTTTGTTGGTCATATCACAAATCTCATTACAATGTGTCTTTGTTTCCCAGGGCTTCGTGTAAATCAGGATTGGCCCTCCTCTAATCGAGGAGGACTAAAAAACACCAGAAGAAGAAGTAGTTCACATTAACAGTTTAGCTAGCATTAGCTAACGACCCTCCATCCAACACAGATTAATTGTATTTATGAGTTAGGAGTGAGACAGATCATTCAGTGGTTGAACTGATCAGGGATCAGATAAACGTATAATCGTATGTGTCGAAATGTCTGGAGCCATTTTTCCTTGTTGCTTTAATGAGAAAGAACGACAGTTCGGTTTAATTTCAGTGAAACTTTAGCTTCCATTATCAGAGGAACAGATGAGGAGGATGGGAGAAGGTTGGATCATGCATGTGTCTTTGAGAGATGGATGTCATTTACAGCCTTTTACTTTCAAACAACTGGCTAGAATGTGTCTGAAACCAGAGTTGGTTTCAGTCCATCTTTAATGCCTCTTGGATGCATTAACACTTCAGGTAGTTCCAGTATCTTATGCGCCCAAGACACATGAAATGTAAATGGGGTTTTATTCCATTTTCCATGAGCCCTTGTAGTTGCCCGATCTGAAGGAACAATCAAAACCAAAGAAAACCTGAAACCAAAGGAAGTGTTAAGGCTTCGTACTGGGACGGAGTTCAGTGCTAACTGCAGAAAATACTGTGTTGTTTATGTTGCAAGGTGTGTGTGGAGTATAATGTCTGTGGTGGATGTGTAGTGCATCTTTATTTCAACCACAACCACAGTATGATCTAAGGGCCACTTAGCAGCTCCACTGGTGCAGAGTGGGGGGGTTCAGGGTTTTGCTCAAGGGCACTCCCATGGTGGTAATGAGGGGGAACAAGTGCTGTTCTCTCACTTTTCCCACTGTGATTTGTCCTGCTGGTGTAGCGTTTGAACCAGTCACACTCTAGTTACAAGCCTGCTTCTCTAACTTTGTTAAACATTATCAACACCAACCACAACCATGATCTTTCCCTGACCGGAACCATCCTCTGTAGAAAAACATTTTGCAGAATCATCCAGTGCCATTATTCTGTTTGGTGACAAGGTTGATACAAGAAAGAAAACTGGTGACCACCTTTGTAGATCTTCTTCTGTCAATGGTCATGAGATAGAAAGGGAACTTTGATTTGGAATAGTGAAAATATGTGTGAATGAACCTTCTTTCTGAATATACTTCAATCTCCTGAACCTTGATTTTTACATTAACGTTCTTTAACATCCAAAACGAAGTTTTTAAATTTCATTTCTGCAGTATTTAATCTCAAATTCAGCCTGGCACAGACTGCACCTGTATCTTTGGATGGTTTGATCGATTAACCAGATTATTAGAGAATAATGACCGATGCAGAATGCGAGCATCGCAAAAACTAAAACATGCTAAACGTGTTTCTGCCTCTTCCAAATTAAGAGTCCTGTTTACAGATTCATGAGGTGTTAGATCCAGTATCTTCAACCTCCACACCTTCTGCATCTGTCAGGTCTGCCGGTTGTAAACTCTCTGATCAGAACCTGAGAATGCTCCAAACGTCAGCCGTCACATTTTTTTCTCCCCCCGTAAATATTAACCCATGCTATAATTACATACAGTATCTGCCTCGGAGCCTCGTGTAACCTGGCTTTGATTCAGCGCTGTTGTGACCCATTTCCCAGATCAATGACATCTGGAGGAGGAGGAGGAGGCAGGGAGGAGGGAGGGAAGGTTGCAGGGAGGTGCTGATGATGTCTAACAAACGCGCCTGGCGGGAGGTAACCTCTGGAGCAGGTAGCGTGGAGGAGGCGCTAAACGAGGACGATGTCCAACTGTGTGTTTCATTATGAACAGATGCTGCCGCGATGGGAGGGAGGAGGGAGGGAGGGTGAGACGAGAGGAAGGAGAGGAAGGAGAGGAAGAACGAAAGGAGGAAGATAACAGAAGGGTGTAGAAAGAGGAGAGTGAGGAAGGAAGGGAGGGAGGAATAAATGAGGTGAGGCAGTAGGAGGAAGAAAGAAGGAGGAGGGATTAAAGGAATGAAAAGGAGGTAAAGAGAAAGATGCACAAGGATGACAAGAAGGAAGTAAAGGAAGGAGGAAAGTGAGGAAGGGATTAGATGAGGACTGTAATCCCTGAAAACTGCAGCAGCACCTCTGACTGTGTGTGTGTGTGTGTGTGTGTGTGTGTGTGTTTTCATATTAAACGTCCCACTTTCCCAGAGTTAAAATGTGACCTCACACACACATGCATGAACTAATGCAAGGACACAACATGCTGCAGCCAATCAGCCGACAGCTACAAAAAAACACACAGTGTGTGTGTGTGTGTGTGTGTGTGTGTGTGTGTGTAGCTTCAGGCCAACTGTGCAACTTGATTCATAATGTAAAGGTCATTAATGCCTTGTAAATCTCTTTGTCACACACAAACACTCATTCCCTCAGAGTATTAATTAGAGTAATCACAGTACTGGTACAGTACACAGCAACAGTAGAGTACTGTCCAGGCTGTAAAGGTGCAGCCAGGTGGAACAATGAACAGTTTTTCCTCCTGCATTATTTTGCATGAATATGACAGCTTTATTTTCATTCATTAGAAAACTGTTTACACATCTTTTATTATAAAACTTTGAACTTTAAAGGGCACTGGTTTTCTCTGGGGAAACTGGGACTGACTGCAGGTCTGTTGTGTTACTGGGCAAATGGTTCCACAGTTACACAACTCCAGTTACAACAGGACGTAGCTCAGTTAGCCAATAATGCCATCATCTGTTGTGGCCTGAATTTTGGGAAACGAGAATCAACAAGAGAAGCAGATACTTTGAAATACAATGAGTTGTGTGTGTATATAATCAAACAGAAACGTTTGTCAGCAGAAGATCTGAGGTGGACAAACAGGAAGTTGTGGTGTGGATGACTTCCTGTACGTCTGATGACTTTGTGATGGATGAAAGTTAAAGTTGATTGTTCCTGGAGTAAAAACCTGAAGCTTAGTGAAATGAACCATTAGCTTGTGAGCATTTTAAACTGCTACACTGAGCTGTTGGCTAACCCAACCACACAACAACTTAATTTAACGGTTATCTGACTTTTAACTAACTGTTAGCCAACTGTTATTTGACTTCTTGCTAACTGTTAGCTAACTGTGAGTTGGCTTTTAGCAAATTGTTAGCTAACTGTTAGCTACCTTTTTAATGGGAGGAGCAGAAGAAAATAAACTGCAGTTTGTACATATTCTACATAAAATAAATATTTTCATTTTTTGATTTTGAGTCAGGGAGATAAGTTCAGTTAAAGTTTTCGCCAAACCAAATTTTGATTCATGGATTTAAAAAGAAAAGAAAGCATTCATTATAAAGTAATGAATATTTTCTGTGCCAAATCGTGCATAGTAAAGTATTTTAACACTGAATCTGTGTTTCAGAGTTTGTGCTCATTTCATAAATTTTTCTTAGTGTTGCATCCAGTTTGACCATTTCATGTTTTTCTTGAGTAATGGAGTGAATTCTTACCAAAGATGTGTTTTTATCTGGTGTTATTTTTGTTTTTCTATTGCCAAGTAAAATATAATGAATATAGTGCTGTATTTAACTGTGACTTTGTGAGTTTATGCACAGTTCAATTGTTTCTACATTTTTTAATCTAAGAATTCATTTTGCGTTGTTGTGGCTCTGCAAAACCGCTCCTACATTTTTTAATTAGCTCCTTTTTTAAGCATTATTTTTTCTTCAGCCAGCTTTCAATTAATCCTACTTTTTTTGACTTTTTTTTTCCTCATTGATGAGACATTTTGCATGGAATGTATTTTCTGCGCTGCGTTACCTGAGGTGTAAGACGTTCGTATCTATCCTCTTGTAGGTGGAGCGTCGTCGAGCACCGAGCCGGAGAGGGGGGCCGGACAAAAAAGACTGCCTTAAGACAAAACTAAAGACACAAAGAGCATCTAAAGCTTCTTTTTTTCCTCCGCCTCCAATTTACAAAAAGAAAACAGATTAAGTCCTCAAGCTTTTTTTTTTTCCTCTCCTGCTGCAGTTCTGAGGATTTTTTCTCTTCCTTTCCCTTCTTGTCTGTGGTCGTGAACTGCTTCTTTTTGCTTCATGTTTCACATTCTTGGTGCAAGTTTCCATCGAGGAGAATTGAATCACAAAAAACAGATGAAAGAAAAAAAAACATTTTTGTTGGAGGAAATGTCTTGAGTAACAAGGAATTAATTTTGTTTGGTTCCTCTGGGGTCCCCCCCCCCCCCGCACGTCCTTGTTTGGCCACTTTTCAAGAGGTGGATTTGAACTTTTTTTTGTCGACGCCGCTCTGTTCTCTTTGTGGATGTAACTGAAGCCTAAGTGGACTCGTCATGATCACAGTGGATTATCGGCTCTCCACCTTTCATGGGTTTTTGGTCTTGTTGCTCTTTTTTCAGCTGTTTTTTGCAGCTTTGTTTTTCCTGTGAGAACTGTAGTTCCACTTTGTTTTCCCAGGGTCACATTTTATAGGCAAATCAACCCCCTTTTCAAACATGTAACTGTTTTATTTTTCTTTTTTTTGGTAGCCCTGGTGCCTGTAGTTGATGATTGACAGTCAGGGTTTGGAGGACAGGGTGAACGGCAGATAATCAGCTGACCCGCCTCCTCTCACCGGCCAATAGAAACTCTGGTAGAAACTGACAGGAGCTGTTGTGGAAACCTTTTTGGCCTCCATTTTCACCACTCGATCATTCCTCCCTGCTTGACCGGGATGTGTGGCCACAGTTAAAGGAGCACTCCAAAACATTTTGGGAAATCCTCTTGTTTGCCATGAGAAGCAGAGTCAGATGCGAAAGATGGAAATCAGTGTCACATCTGTGTGTCCAGTGTAGAAAGTGATGCAGTATCTGTTTAGCTTAGCTTAGCACAAAGACTGGAAGCAGGGGGAAACTGCTAGCCTGTAAGACGAGAGCACCACAAACATGTCAGTATTAGTTCATATTTAGAACAAGATGTGTGTGGAGTAGTTTAGAAACAAGAGAATTGAAAAGTTTGTTTTTCAGCTGTGAAAAAAAAACTAAAAAATTATTCACTCTTTATCACGTCAAACTTTATCACTTCCAATTAATATACTGCAGCTCAGTGCACATTCTTATCAGATTTTCCAAACTTTATAATATCAGTATTTTAATATTGATCAGGCTGCACAGAATACACCTCTCCAACAAGATTTCACCCAGTCAATTTATCAGATTGTTTCTCGTCATTTTCATGGAATTGGTTGGTAAATTCCTTATCACATGTCCAAACAGTCCCTGTAAAACTTTACACATCAGCTGGTCTATCACGATAAAATATTAGCAACAAATTTAGACCTGCAGCCAGTGTCTCAGCTGCTGCTAGCTTAGCATGCTAGCCTAGCATGGTAGCGTTTTGATGGAGCTAAGACAGCAGTTTCCCTCCACTTCCAGTCTTTACCCTGAGTTAAACACGTCCTAATGTTGTTATGATATTTAATAGCATTAATATAAAGATAAAATCTAAAAACTGTTCTATAATTAGCTAATTTAATATAATACATGATATAATATATGATGTATGAATTGCAGAAGAGTATTCAGATTGATTATGGAGGAATGGTGCGAAGTACACTCATCTATCTATCTATCTATCTATCTATCTATCTATCTATCTATCTCTTCTGCTGCTGCTCCATATTTGAACCAAATCAGCTCTCCATCTTTATCACCGTTCCTCTCCTCTTCCTCCTCAGCAAAGGTCTCAACTTTTAAAGATGAACTATAGTTTGTTTCTTATGGCGTTAAACTGCCAGTGAATCCACTCATCATAGCAGTTAAAGTCTGTATTCGACCTGTCAATCAAATCTCTTAAAGACTGAATCTCTGCTGACCCGTCAGTCAGATCTCTACTTTCTTGTATCTTCCAGTAAATAAACCTGTGTAGGACTCAGCCGGGCGGTTCGTACGAAATCTTAGTAACAGATGAGTTAAAAACCTGTTGTTCACAGCCTGGACTTTTTGTATGTTAAGTACAACAGTGTGTTTATTCTGAACTATAACAGTATGTTTACGGGATATAAAGTTGTAAAATGGTGTACGAGTTTGAATATTTGTAGTCATCAATGGTTTGCTGTAGGAATCAAACAGAGCAGCTCAGTGACCCGCTGCTGTACCTGTGAATGTACTTTGTATTCAGAGGTTTTTATTACAATAAACAAGTGCTGAAATCAGACATGACACTTGTTTAGTTTCCATTTTTTAAAATCTTTTTCTGGGAGTATGAAGCTGAATTTATCAGGCCCTGCTCAGGAAAAATCTGCAAAACATAATTTAAATAGGAAAACACACAGAACCATATGAAACACAAACAATGTCACGAGGAAATCACCATAAATACTTAATGAGAAGAAGGAGTTGTTTCTGCAAGGGCACCTTACACTTTACTGGTAGATGCATCCTCGGGGGTTTCACCTAACATCCTAGTACTTAGTACTTAGTTTTCTAAGAATGTGGCAGTGGTGAGACCTTTCACCGGCTTTCTATCCAAAACTTGTGTCTCTGGCAGCTTGATTATTGATCATTGGAATCATTATTAGTTAGTTTGATCACCATGTTTGTGTTTTTCACATTTGAGATGTAAAATCTCACATGAGACTGAGGAGACACTGCAGGAATAACACGTCTCCTTTCAGAAAATGTCACATTCAGGTGTTTATGTGACTGAACTTTGTCTGTTTATATCTCTAGATTTCAATTACAATACAAATCTTTAAAAGCTGTTTTCACAAAATTATTATTTTTTTCTCTGAGGCAGAAATCTCCACCTCAACAGCTCCTACATTAAAAAAAAACTCTCCAGTTTTATTCCTGTTTTTACTGAGAGGTTTGTAATGTGTCATTCACAACATTTTGCATGGAGAAAATAGATGTATTTTCATGGCTGTTGACAGTATTTTCTGCTTTATGCAGTGATTAAAAGCCATATCTACAGTGTTAACCACATGAAGTTTGAACCTGGTTTTATCCGAGGTTCAGATTTCTGGTCTAGAAAGCTATGCAAATTAACACATTTTTAATTAGAGCATGACTCATTTGCATCTTTAATACATTACATTTCAGAAAACTTGTGATGCAAAAAATGTAAGGAAGCTTTTTTTTACCCTATTACCTGTATACGCTCACAGTGGGTTCACAGTGGGCGACCTTTAATCCTAATCACAGTCTGGTACCAGTTTTGAGGTTTGAGTTTGTCGTAGACTCGTGTTGTGTGGCCAGGAGGTCAAAGGTCAAAGGTGACAGACATTCACGAGATGAAGATAAAGATAGAGCAAATGTTCAAGTTGTTTTTATCATCTATATGATTATATACCATGCAACGGCTGAGGACTGCACTGCAGAGAAAATAGCTGTGTTAGTGTGTGTGTGTGTGTGTGTGTGTGTGTGTGTGTGTTAGCGTGTGTGTAGTTTCTGTGAAGTGTGTGTCATGGCAAACTTTCTGAAGTTTGTGTCGGCTCACTCAGGTACGCCGCTGTCGTTTCCTGACTAATTTTCTCCTTCAGTGACAACTCCACACCTGGTTACACGCACACACACACACACACACACACACACACACACACACACACCTCTGAGCCTATATATACATGAAGCAGCTGTCATTTGGTCTGTGTGACTAAATTTCTATCAGCTGTTAAATCCAGAAGTGTGTGTGTGTGTGTGTGTGAGAGAGACAGAGTGTGTGTGTGTAGCAGACTTAACCCTCCTGAAACAGGTCTTGGCTCCTCCACCTTTTTTTTAAAAGTATTTTTTGACAGGACAGTGAGAGAGCAGGGGAACGACATGCAGCACAGCTCAGGCTGGATCAGGAGTGGAACCAGGGTCCGCCTGCTCAGGATGGACCTAACCGTTCGGCTGTGGGGGCGCCCCCTGGCTCCTTCACCTTAAGTCCTCCTCAGTCCTGTTTGGAGTTGAGATAAAGCTCCTTTAGTTTTTTAGTTTTCAGGTCAGTGCTGATTGGCTCTGACAGGAGTCAGGAACAACACGAGCTGCATCTTTATCACTGATTTCAGTTTGTCTCAGTCTGTACATCATAGAACTCCTCTCTGTCCTCTGACAGTGCAGCTCTTGAATTCAAAGTTTAGTGAAGTCGAACCAGAGTAAACCCGTGTTTTTATCTCTGTTATATTTCAGAGAGAACCGAAGCAGGTGGCTGCCACCTTTCCACCATCTATGAATATTCATACAAACACAAACCTGCTCTTATTGGGATTCTGAAAGCCACCTGTGAGGCCAGCTCTGAGCTTTATGGATCTGCTGTATATTCTGCTCTCACTGAATTTGATTTTTTTTGTTGCTGTTCCAGAGAAGTTTTAACTAATCTCCAAACAGTCTCTGCAAACACAGTTCATCACAGTGTAGCATACCTCACTAGCACTGGTGCTAGCTTGTCACCTGACCCTTGCCTCGCACAGAGCAGTCCCTGCAGACTCTTCTGCTTGCAAAGAAATTGGGTTTTATTAGAGTTCATCGATCATTACTCATTTATGAAACATGAAAGCCAAACATTCTCTGGTTCCTGCTTCTAGATTTGCTGCTTTTCTCTGTTTCATGTGATTGTAAATTGAACTTTTTTGGGTTTGGACTGCTGTTTGGTCAAAACAAGACATTTGAAGATGGAAGCAGAGACATTTTCTGACATTTTAGAAGCTGAAATAAACATTTAAATTCTTATTTTCAAATGTTATAAGTCGGCTGCTGCTCCTGTCGCTCCAGGAGGCAGCTCCAGTCTGTTTCATTACAGACCTCTTCCTGCAGATTACTGAGGCCTCCACTGACACAAACATGAATCATGTCCACTGATCACACAGAGACAGAAGAGCACATCACAGCTGTAATGATACAGTGAACCGGCCAATGAGAGGCTGCAACAGACGAGTAAAGGACCGGTCGACAGAAACAAACGATCGAGTTCTGGGTGTGTCCAGGATCTGGTCTCAGATCAGTGAGACAGTCAGGTCTGTTTTGGACGAGGTTCAGATATTTCTAACAGCCTCTAGAGTGTGTGTGTGTGTGTCCTGGAAGAGTTTCAAGTTTGGGTCTTTTTCCCTTATCTTTTGTGGTAAATAGAGAGCTAAAGATGTCGTGTGTGTTTTTCAGTGTGTGTGTGAGAGAACCGGTCCATACTTAGAGCTGCTGTTATATTTTAATTAAAGCCGAACGGCGGGCTTAATTACTGCCATGATAAACAACACCTCTCTCTCCCTCTCTCTCTCTCTCCTTCTCCTCTCTCTCTCTCTCCTTCTCTCACTCTTGTCATCAAAGCACCGACAAAGCTCGCCCAGATGTAGACACACACACACACACACACACACACACACTGAGCCTGCGGTCGGTCTCGACGGTGCAGCAGAACTGTGTTTATGGCTGTTAATGAAAACTGAGGCCAGAGTCCCAGAATCCCAACGCTAATCACCATCCAAATCTCTGGACAGGAGAGGGAGGGAGGAGAGGGAGGGAGGGAGGGAGGGAGAGATAAAGAGAAAGAAAGTGAGTGAGAGAGACAAGTTTCAGAGACCACAACATTTCATGTCTGTACGTGCAGACAAAGATAAAAAAGTGAATATGTGGAGAAGCAGTCATCTGTTCTTCTGTGTCCATGTGTGAAGTGTGCGTGTGTGTGTGTGTGTGTGTGTGTGTGTGTGTGTGTGTTGCAGCAGGTCATTAGTGTGTAAACATAAACACAAAAAGTTTCAGTTATGAGCCATGTGGCTGCAACTCCGTCTGCATGCATCCAGCAGTGCATGCAGTGTGTGTTTGTGTGTGTGTTCATGAGCCACAGTTAGACCAGCGGCGGCTGTGGGAGTTGACATATGAGTGTGAAAGTTAGCTGAATTGAAGTCTTCATGCAGAGAAACAGAATAACATAAAGCCAGTGATGAGTAAATCTCTGCTTCCCACTGATCAGATACAGGCCACATCTTTGAAAAGCTGAAGTCTGAGTATGGGAAATATGCTCCACCAAACTCCACTGACAAATTTTAAGTTGCAGAACACGGCAGCTGCAGGAAAGCCGCTGCTTCGATCTGTTGGTTTGTTTGTGTTCTTCTTTGTCTTCCTGCGGTGGAAGAAGTTTTCAGATCCTCTACGTAAGTCAAGGTGCGACACAATAACACAAACGCCAGCCTCAATCTTCCTGTCTGGCTCTGTCTGACTCTCAGGAGGTAGACTGGGTCAAATACGTTTCCTGAGGAGAACACACAGAGAGGAGGCACCGGGGATCAAACCACTGACCTTCTGGTTGCGTTCTCCAGCAGCAAATCCAAACACTCAATGGCATCCATTTTTATCGCAGTGAGCAGCTGAAACTAGCAGCAGTCACACCATGTAGGTCTTATTGTTTTAGCTTTGTATCAGTAATAATCAATAACTCATGTACTCATTAAGTTAATCATCACACTGATGATTTATCTGTTCTTAGATTATGGTGATTGTTTAGATAAAGCTTGACACACGCTCCCTGAAGATTCACCTGTGCAGTATATGAAGCCACCTTTTAAAAAAATCAAGGTAAATGTATAAACGGTTCTCATGTGTTTGCTGCTGGGTGTCGTTGTGCGTCAGAAATGAGCAGTTGTGCAGGATCGAGCACTGACTGTGTCGTCAGGATGTGAAGCTCTGTCCTGCCGTTTTCACACTGTGAGACTGAAAATAACCCAGAACAGAGAGTTTATTAACCACACGCAGGCTCACTGAGCTCAAACCGGCTGTAGAAAATGGACCATATAAAGAGACATGGCCGCCCAGAGAGCACTGTGCGTTGGAGAGGAGAGGGCGGCTGGGAAACAGAGGAATGTACTTCCTCCTCCGCTGAGACGAATATTCCTCCTGGCAGGAAGTAGTTTTTCTCACATTTCCACATTTCGGTGATGAGGAAGTTTATCACCCGAAGCTAAACTGCAAATTTGATTTCCACTTAGCTCAATATCTAACAGTCTGTGTACGCCGAGCGCCCCGCGATGCAGTACAAACCACCGCTGTCCTATAACTCCATACACTGTACATACTCACTGCAGTGCCAAGTGGCTCCTTATCCAGTCATAGTAAGACTCAGTTTGATCAGTTTACTAGCTGTTCTCTGGTGTTTCTTCTTGATTTTGTCCAGATGTCTTGGAATGATGAACATCCAGACCTTGTGGTATGACTGAAAGCTCCAGAACTGCTACTAAATGGACAAATAGTTTTTGTTTTTATTATCCTCTACCCTTGTGATCTGTGCTTATTGAGCAGACAGCATATTCTCCAACAGGAGGAGCAGTGTGTAACTGTCAGACCTGTCAACCTGCACCACATAAAGACCAGGGATTTAACAACAGCAGTAGTTCAGACCTGCAGATGAAAAAACATGTCAGTGTTAGTTATAAGTTATAACAGCCACAGTTTAAAGAAATTGTAGTTATTGCTGCAGCAGCCGAAACACTTCTGGCCATTTCTGTGCTTTCTTTGACGTGCTGGTTTCTCCTGATGCCCTGCTGAGATCTGTTGTTGTTCCATAGCAGCGCTCTTTGTTAGAAGCTGCGTCCATGTCGACGAGTTTGATTATTTCACTACTGTAGCACCTGGTGAACAGAAAGTGCAGGAAAAGGAGGTCAGCTAATCTTTGTGTTTACTGTTACAACTTTTAAAGCTGCTATTTGTAAGTTTTTACTCTTGCTATATAGCTAACATTAGCACTAACAGCTATTTGCTCACCAAGAGCTTCAGCCATCGCTTTATCAACGATACAAGATGTTAGAATACGTTCTCATGTTGGACTGAGGACAGAGTGGACGCTGCAGTGACTCACGTCAACAGGACAGATTGGGGCTAGCTGGTTAGCATGCTAACTTCGGGAGAAGAAAACAAGAGTTAACATTGGTGTTTTCCACTGCTGGAAAGTAAGGAATGAAGTGTGATGCTGAACTATCAACATGTCTGGTACATAAGCAGCTGTTAATGCTAACGTTAGCTATGTAGCTGTAGTAAAAACTCACATATAGCACCTTTAAAATTGGGTTTTGCATTTGTAATTGTGAAATAACTGAGGCCCATTTCTCTTACATCATTTACAGGAACATTAATTATTTGCCATCAAATCTCCCAACAAATTTAGCCTCTGACTTCTTATCCAAGTGTAATTTCTTTTTAGTTTGTTTTTGCTTTGGACAAAACAACTGAGCTTCCATTTTTCATCAAACAAGATGCTTCTGTCTTCAAACCTGTGACATTTTAAAATGTAAAAACTGAAATAAAGATGGAAAACAGCCGCTGTCACAGCTGCAGCAGATGTTTACTCACTTTGCCAAAGCGATGCTGTTGTTAGTCGTCCTGTCTGCAGGTGTCACAGGTCGGACTGCAGCTCTGCTGAGCCCCGTTTTATGTTCATCACTGACCCTGTGTGTCCTGGTTAATTACTGTAATAAATCACGTCGCCTTGCCAGTAATACTCCTGCTCCTTAATGCCGACACAGAGTTTAGTGAGTTGATCTGAATTCAAATAACGAGCTCAGATCAGATCGTGTTTCAGACGAGAGAAAAAATCCAAACGATATTTTTGGATCCACGATCATTTGGACCGTAAAGTGTCTTCTGCTGCCCTCGTCCAGAACTCAAACCAGACTGTTACTGTTAGCACCGAGCCAACACACACACACATACATGCGCGCATGTGTATACACACAGGCACACACCTACTTGTACACAAACAGACACACAAAACAAAACGACAAAGATACAGAGCTTCCAAATAATTAGTGAGCCCAGAAGTCTGCAGCAACGTAGAGCCAGCAGTGTGTTAGTGTGTTTGTGTGTGTGGGGGTGTGTGCGTGTATGTGTGTGTGTGTGTGTGTGTGTGTTGTGTGTTCAGGTCTGGACAGTCCCCCTTAATGAGGAGACAGAGGACAGACTGGTTTATAGAGAAAACCTTCCAAATCCCATTACTGCACTGGTTAGTGTGTGTGTGTGTTTACGAGTAGGAGTGTGTATCATTGTGTGTGTGTTATTGTGTGTTTTTTGTCTCTGTGAGTCCATATAAGTTTTGTGTGTGTGTGTGTGTGTGTGTGTGTGTGTGTCCCACTCTGTCCTCAGTAAACAGCGACTTCTCATTAAAGCTTTCTGCTTGGCTGCCAGCGAGCACCGAGTCCTGGAACCTGGATAATCCACTCCCCAACACACACACTCACTCACACACACACACTCAGAGATACACAAATAATACACACATGAACACACACACTGAAGCTCTTTCCAGCCTGCTGACTTACAACCCTTGTATCAACTCAACAGTCACCTGGAGAGAAAAAAAATAAAAGATAGAAGAAGAAGAAGGTGTGGAAGAGATAAGAGAAGACAGAGAGGAGGAAGAGGAGGAAGAGGAGGAGAAGTGGAGGGTGTGTGTGTGTGTGTGTGTGTGTGTTGGGGGGGTGTCAGGAGAAACACGGGGACAGGGTGGTGTAAACAGAAGATTTGCAGTGTTTGAGCAATAAGAGGAAGATGAGGAGGAGGAGGAAAAGGTCAGATAAGGAGCGAAGGAGGAGATCTGAAGGATGAAGAGAAGAAGAGAAAAGAGTGGAGGAAGAGGAGGAAAGGATGAGGGTGAGGAGAAAGAGAGGAAATGTAAGAAAGGAGGAGGAACAAAGCTGAAGAGGAGAGGAGGATGGAAGAATGGGAAGAGAGAGTGGAGGAGGGAGGTCAGATGAAAAGGGGATTGTTAGGAGTGGTGTAAACAGGAGATCTGAGGTGTTTCTGGGAAAAGAAGGAGGTGGTAAAGGAGGAGGGAGGTCAGGAGGAACAATGGAAAGAGTGATGTAAATAGAAAGAAGTCTGTCAGGGAGAGGAGGAGAGAAGAGGAGTGGTGAGGATGAAGAGCAGGGAAATGGAGTCAAAGGAGAAGGAGCAGAGAGCCAGAGGAGGTAAAGGAGGAGGAGGAGGAGCAGCAACCCTGAAGGCAGATGATAAAGAAGCAGAGGAGGAGTAGAGAGGAAGAGGAGCAGTGTCAAGGAGGAAGAAATGGAGCAGAAAAGGAGGAGCATCCGAGCGGCAGCAGAGAGGGAGTTAGAGGAGGAGCTGGGGAAGAGGAGGAGCTGGGAAAGAGGAATAAAACTGAGGAGGATAAAGAGGACCAGAGGAGGTGAAGTAGTAAAGAAGGGAGCAGAGGAGCAGGAGGAGCAGCAGAGGGAGTGGGTATATTTGTCGGGTTAATCCTCTCCCATTAGCGGCTCCTCTGTGTGCTGTAAGGATTAGCCTGTTGTCTGAGCTCCAGCAGGTCGGGGAGCAGGGGGCTGCAGACGCCTCGCCGGCCCAGCCAGGAGCCTCCGACGGCGGGCACGGCGACCCACCGTGGTCCCCCCACCTCCACTCCTCCTCCCCACCTCCGTCCTGGAGCTCAGCGAGGACTTAGTTTGTTTGTTGAGCGTGTGGTGCTGAATAGCCAATGAGGTGACGGATAGGAGAGCGTTTCCCTGGGCAACGGTTTAGAGGCCCTCCCCTCAATTAACCTCTTGGCACAGCTCTTACACACACACACACACACACACAGAGAGACACACACACACACACACATGTATTCAAGAGATAACTCGTGCATTGATATGCAAGATACAAAGTCATACATCCCCTACACAGATCGGGTCAGGTTGAGGCTGCTGCTCATAATTCATAGCACACACACACACACACACACACACACACACACACACACACACACACACAGAGTAAAACACACAGCTTAGCAGAGGATGCTGTATTTACAATTCGGGTCACACAGGCAGAGATAAAAACACACCGAGGCGAACACGGGTCAGTGGTGCTGCTGGTGCTTCTAATGCAGAGCACACACACACTTACACACACTCATATATATACACACACTCACACACACTCACACACACATAGTTTTAGGGCAAAGCATCACTTATGATGTTTGTAATGCTGGACACAGGCTCAGTTTAACACCGAACACACACACACACACACACACACACAGTAGACGTTCAGCTGACTGCAGATAAGGACGTGCACAAACAGAAATGGAAACAGAAGAAGAAGAAGTCTGACTGAACTTCCTGTTTCGACGGATGAATCAGATTTTTCGACACTTTCTCATTTCCCTGCCAGTTTGTTGTTTACATCTGTCAAACATTAGAGGACATCCAGGCTGGTGTGTTGACATTAACTTCCTGTAACCTGAGGCGTTTCATTGGTGGAGTTGTGTGTGTGTGTTTGTGTGGAGATGGTGGAGGAGGAGGGGGTGTGGCTGAGCCTGCGAGGCAAAACTGAGGGAGAGAAAGTCTGACAGACTGCAAACGGCACGCAGACAGGCCATCCTTCACATCACATCACATCACATCACTGTGTGTGTGTGTTTTTGTGTTTGAGTGTGTGGTTGGGATGGTTTTGGGACATACTCATGAGTGTGTGTGTGTGTGTGTAGCAACAACTGTATGTGCGTTTAAATGTGTGTTTGTGTTGTGTAATGAAGAGAGTGGAAAGGGAGGGAAGTGCTGTCCAGGGGGGAGATCTTCTTCTGCTCCAGTTATAGCGGTCAGACACCAGCACAGTCCTCCACGGTCCACTTCCTGTCCATTTCCTGTTCACCTCTGACCCCTGCTGACTGAGTTGAAGTCCTGAGGGTTTGGATGGTGTGTGTTTGTGTGTGTTTGTGTGTGTGTTAGGGGGTGTTCCCCCCGTGGACCTCGGAGGCAAAAAAACAGAAATAAATGAAGCGAAAATTGAGGACGAGGAATTATTTTCCCTCTCCACTGACTTCTACTCACAGAAAATAAAAAACAATACTGATATAAAAGAATTAGAAAACCTATATTATTATAATATAATTATTCAAAAATAATAAATATGCACAGAAAAACTTCTTCAGTGTGTTTTAAAAATGACATTTCAGAGGTGTTTTCCGTCTTCAGAGGAGGGAGTTTAGACTAACGTGGTTAATTTGGGGTGTGATGTGATGCAGAGCGTCAGAGAGAGTTCACCCCGAGTTCATTCAATTTAAAAGTCCAGAATCAGCACAAGAAACTTTTGTCCATCTGAGCAGCTGCAGTGAATTTTCGGAGCGATACCTTCAGAGCTTTAGGAGTTTCTCCTGAAAGGTCACAGGGTCAGTAAATCTAAACTACACTGTATGTATATTTATGTGTGCAGACTAGTTTGCAGTCATCGTTTTGTGCTTGTTGCAGGTCAGAGCTGAAGTTCACCTCACTCTGACTCACGTCCAGCTCTTTGCACAGTTCACAGATCTCGTCTCTTTGTCCAGAATCAGAGTCCATGTCCTGGTTCTAGTCTCTCCTGCTCACGTTTTAACAGAAGCCACCGGGACGGTCTGTTTTAGATGGATGGCAGGTTCTGTTTTGATATTGTAACACCTGTTTGTGTCACAGTCTGTCTTCAGTGATTATGTGTGGAGAGAACATCTTCTGACTGCAGCAGCTTAAACATGACGATCAGTTGTTTTTATTGGTTCTGAGTTGATTTGTTTTTTGGACAAAAGGAGAAGTTTGAATCTGATACTTTGGACTCAGATGTGATGTGTGGAAATCTTCTGACATTTTATCAGCTAGAAAACAAGCAGCAGCAGATGAATCAATAATGAAAATAATAGTTGTTTTCAGACACTGAGGGCACAGATACTCAGGGATGTTCAAGCTGATTCTACATATTTCTGATGCAGGTTGTTGCTTTAGCTTTGTTTTGTCTGATACTGCTTCTTCTCTGTTCAGGACTTGTACAGTATCAGTGTCCCAGTGGTCCATCAATATCCCAAGTTGCTCTGCTCTTAATTTTCACCCTCTTTTGTGTATCCTCTTCCTATTCTGCTGCTGCGACCTCCTAATTTCCCTGCAGGGATCCACAAGTTTCATCTTCTCTTATTAAACTTAATTTGCACTGTGTGTGTGTGTGTGTGTGTGTGTGAGTGTGAGTGTGTGTGTTCAGTCTGCTCAAAGACAAGGAGATGCAGCCATGCAGTAAATTGTCCTTGTCATCCGTGTGTCACCAGCAGAGTCAGTAACCTTAACGAGGACTGCGTGTCCGCTCTTCCCTGCGCTCGGCGGTGGGGTCTCCGAGGGCCCGCCACATGGCGTCCTCGTCTCGTAGCTGGGACGCCGCCGACCCACCGGGACGCTCCCCCTGAGCGCGGTGGGGGAGGACGCCGCTGACGCCCGAGCCCGTGTCGCTGCTAATTAGGGAAGTCGACCTGTTTGCTACCTGTGAGGGCCGTCCTTCTGCTGCTCAACACAACCCACAGGCTGGACCTCAGCTGGACTCAGCTCAACAGCCCTGTGAAGATACAGAGAAGCTGCTCACTGAGCTTCACTGGGACAGCTCAGGTTACAGTGCCTTGCTCAAGGGAAACTCAGTTATTAGTGAAACCTAATAATAGAAAAGGACAGGTTGAGAAGCAGGAAGCAGCGGGGCTTTCAGATAGTGAGCTGCTACCTTGACATATTTCTGTAGTCCAGTCCTGAAGTTAGCATCAGCCTGTTCCACACTTTGGATTATTCCAGAAAATAAACAGTGAGCAGCTAAAGTTTCTGATCCTTCAGGTTTAGTTGATCAGATCATCTTCACAGATGAACACCACTGTTCTGATGTTTGAAGTAAGAAGCTAATGTTAGGCTATAAACCAACTACCACCACGGTCACATGACGTCAACGTCTCCACCACTAAGCTTCCAACTGGTCATTTCATTTAGCTCTGAGCTCTTCTACAAAAGCCTTTCTTCTTAGAAAGTTAGTGAGAGAGTAGAAACATGAGGCTGTGCTTGTGTCACATTTGGAAGCTCTGCTCCATTTGAACAGATTGTATTAGGTCGGTAGCAGCTGCCTGCAGCGGACGGTACATGTTGACAGTTGGAGTGGAAGTGATGAATTTTCTTCTTTTAGAGGAACTGTTTTTACAGCAGATGATCCTGTTAGTGACATGATCAGAAACTGATGGAAATCCTCCAAATTTTCTCCACTTAACAAATGTCTAAAAAGGTCAAAGGTCCCAGAACAGGAAACTGTTTATTTCTGTGTGAATATAATTTACTCTGGACCCGTCGCACAGTTCCTTTTTTCATCGTTATTTTAATGGTTTAACTTTCTCTACTTGTATTTTCCTCTCATGTCATTAGATTATTAGTGTTGGACAGGAAACCGTATTGAATTGTTGCCTACAGCACCGAGTCTGTTCTAAATAATGTTGGTTTAAAAAAGTCAGATTCTCTAAATCCTGCATTTCTTCTTTCCTAATTCCTTCGCGTCTCTCCTTCACCTCATGACGTTTTCCATCGAGGTCGAGGAACATGGTCAGGGAAGGAGATTTTTGAAACTATTCGTCCACAGCGCTGATCTCTGATCTGCATGTATCTCCGTCAGCTCCTCCTCTGATAAGATACAGATCTCATGTTAACACCAGGATGTAACAGGGTCAGTGTTTTCTGACAGACACTGCTTCTCTCACTGCTGCTCTCTTCTGTCACTCAAAAGATCCTCCACTCGTCTTCACACACACACACACACACATGCATATCCCTCTTCACAGCGATTTGATTCTGATTTCTTTCCTTCAGTCACTCTCTTTGGCCTCTATCCCAACCTTATCTCCCTCCCTCCCTCTCTCTCTCTCTCTCTCATAGTATCTCCTTTGTAAATGGATCCTCGGCCCTGGCCTGCATTTGCATGTGCAGGAGCCAATAAGGCGTTTGGCTGGGGGGACGGCTGAGAGAGAGAGGAGGAGAATCTCATTTCCATATATAACGAGGCCTTTTCTGCAGGCAGCCAGGGAAACAGGGGAAAACACAGGAAAATGGATTTATTTATGTATGGTTTTGTCAAAGATTTCCCCCAGTGGTTGAAGTCAATCCAGGAAGCCAATTATGTGTTGGATTGCGAGCATGAGAGAGATTTCTTTTAATTTCATTTTGCCTCCCTGTGCCTCTGTATATCCCCAGAAAAGAGAAAAAAGGAGCAGCTGAGTCGTCGTCGAACCGAACCGACGACGATGATGATGATGATGATGATGATGATGATAAGGAGGTTGGGGTGATCCCAGCACCATCACGTCTTCTTCATGTTTTATTTTTGTTGCTATCAAAGCGGCAGCCTTTCATCTGCTTCCTCCTTTCCCCGCGCTCGGCTCCAGGCCCGTTTCTCTGAGAGGAGCTTTGGGGTGAAAACTAACAATCTTCCTCGCTTTCTTGCTCTCACTCTAAATGTCAAGAAAATGAAAAAAAAAAAAAAAGAAAAACTTGCCGAGAACCACAGAGAGAGAGCAGAGTGACTTTACACCAGGACAACAGCAAGACGCCGGCTCTTTTTCGGCGTCGCCAAGAGTCGTTTTTTATCAAACAGGACGAAGCAAAAGAGGAGAGCGAGAGAATAAGAAATTAAGGCATCTTATATTCTCCAGGATTGTTTTTTTTTTTTTTTTGGCTTTTCTAATCTGCGATGCAAAAGAATTAAAGCGTGGAGCTGAGCTGTTATCTCTTGCACGCAGCATGAGAAAGAGAGAGAGAGAATAGGCAGTAGCTGAATAATGAATCAAACACACTCCAAAGCCTTCTACATTTTCTTTTTACATTTACATTTTCTATACTTCACCTTAAATATTGAGAGGCCTACTTCTCAGCCCACTGCTGCTTTCAGGCAACAACAGAAAACTGGAAACTTTCAAGAATCGGGGGCATGAAGGACGGAGGATTCCTCCATCCTCGGTTTGTTTCTTTCTCCGGGACTCTGACTGATGTTGTTTTGCAGTTTCAGACCCAGCTCGCCTGCTGACATTTTGCATAATGTGGACCCAACGACTGATCTTAGCAGCTGGACGGCTGGTGATGAATGCTGGGAAGTCGCAGAGCGGGAGGTGGGGGTGTGGGGACGTCACCAGGAGTTTGTTAATGACGTTTCCTGTGTTTACATCAGCGGTTCCCAACAGGGCCGGAGCCAGGGTGTTAGAGATATTTAAGTGATGAGTGCAGTCAGCGCAGAGGTAGATTTCAGATGAACATGTTCGCTAAGATAAAGTCACATGATGTGCAGCTGCTGGTTCAGAGAAGCAGCACGTTTATTGAGAAGGAAAATAACACAAACTTGTGCGACTTTGAACAACGCTTTGCTGCAGAACGCGACTTTAAGCCGGCGATGAGTCCGCCAGAGTTTAAGGTTAATAAAAATAAATCTCGCAGGTTGAGTATGAGCCTAAATGCCTGGTTGAGACAGATGTGTCTTTGCGGCGCGCTCAGCGGCTCCGCGGGCGATTTTCAGTGAAAAACTGTGAACTTAATGGTGCTGCCTGGTTGAATAATGGTTGATAACGGTTCGAGGAGGTAAGAGCTGATGCAGTGGGACCTGAAGCTGCTGCTGTTTAACATATGGCTAGGTGCTAATGGAGCCCTCCAGACGCTTCAGTCTGTATTGTTAACTGCCAACAGTGAACTTCCAGCCATGGCGGCGGCGGCGGCGGCGGTGAGACTTCACAGCTTCCCGGAGAAGATAATCTGATGTTAATTACCATGGGGTGCCAATAAATCACTCACAATCATGTCATAAACATGAAGGGGCCCTTCATGCATCATTATACTGTAGCTTCACGGAGAGGAGCCTTTCGCCGTGACACCCACTGCTCTGCATAAAAGTCCCTTCATTATCCTGCCCCCATCATTTCACTCACATGACAGCGAGGGTCTTTCTTTAACAGCCTCCATCATGTCTTCCTCCACATTTACTCGCGTCACCGTCTGACTCCTCACAGAGCTCCATAAAGCAGTGATGATGTGGGCTGGAGGACAGAGGCTGGAGGTAATTATAGACTTTTCAGCTCTTCATTACAATCGATTGCTTAATTGATGCATTTAGAAACATTTTATAAAGTGATTAATTCAATTTGCATTTAAATGATCCACTCGTCTACTTTCTATATCCTCTTTATGCTGCTCGGGGTCGCAGGATGGAGCCTATCCCAGCATGCACTGTGTTAGAGCCTGTCAGTCTGTCACACAAACTCTCTAATGACACATATTACTTTAAAAGACTTTAAACATGAAATTAGAGGGGCTGTCCTCCAAAAGTCGAGGAGTCAGTGGGGCGGCTCACAGTTTAGTCGAAGCATTGGACTTTTTTTTACTGCGTCACTGAACACAGAACAACAGACGAGAGACCGAACACTCAGCTCTGTGTTACAGGAGAATTACTCCTGCTAACGCCTGTACTGCTCATCAACTGTATCTACACAATTCTCATTTTGTAGGTCATACAAAAAAAAACTGGATAAACTGATGAAGATCATGTGACATGGCTGAAAGTTCCAGAAAAAGCTTGTAAGTTGATCCTGAGTTGGAGTTGTTTTGTCTCCTGTTGTTTCCAGGGTAAAAAATGAACTTTTCAGTTTTATGATGAAACAATCTTTACTCCAGCTCTATTTACTGGCTTTTATCTGGAGCTCTCAGCCACATCACATGGTTTTCATCCTCACTAAAACATGAAAGTTAATCTGGATCTTGATAATGTCAGTTCCCAACTCAAAATCCACGTACTGACTAAAATAGAAACGTATATGTTTCCTACTCTCTTCCTCCTTTTTCTTTTTTGTGTTGGTTATTTTCTCTCTGATTGTGCTCGTGGTCAGGACTCGTGAGACCATCCCCACTCGACATAAAGGTCAAAGAAAACTGAAGTAAAAAAATTATTCCCGCCCCTGTTCCTGTAAATTTCCATATCTAACGAGCGTGGAGGTGACTCTAACGACCTGGCTCCGATCGGCGCCAGCCAATTAGAGCGGCCGAGGAAGTGTGTCCTCACAGCAGCATCTGAAGCTCACACTGTTCTCTCCGTCTGAACATCTGGTTTGAATCTGTGTCCGCCTGTTGTAATGTTGACCGTGCTGACGGGTCTATTAGAGGCAGCCTGTGTGTGTGTGTTTAGGCCGATACAGGAAATGACACGGCAGCAGCAGGTACAAGGCGCTCCCAGAGCAGCCGTCCAAACCGATCAAACGCCGCCTGAACTAACCGTGAACGCTAGCAGAGTCGTGTTCAGGGACCCGATCAGCTGCTGCTGCTGATGAGAGCCGCTGACTTCCAACATGGCTGCCAGAGGGCGAGCTGTTTAACACCATCTGAGCCATAGCCGAGCAGAGTCTGAGCATGATGCATCCAGTTTATTTTTTCTAGTTGATTTTGCAGTTTGTTTCTGCGCTGAACTCTAACACAGAACAACATCATCCCTGCAGCAGTTTAAACTTTGTTTTACAATCGTTAAAGTCAGTTTCATGGGATTTTAACAAACTTTAGTAAATTTACCAGATGATCAGGATGTGTACTCTGGCGGCAGACCAGTTTTTAGTGAACCGTGGGTCCCCTGTGTTCTTGGCTTTAAACGAATGTAGGCGACTGCCAGCTCGAGGATTTCGTAGATCATTTGGGAGATATTCACAGATACCTTCTCAACTTATTCTGTTTACAAACCAGGAGCTACATGCTGCTAGCATGTTGTGGCTCCACTTATAGCCCTCAGCAGTTTGGGGTTTTGGTGTGTTTTTGATGCTGGCAGAGCTGAAACTTTTAGTTTTGGTCTGTTGTTTTTGCAGGTGGAGGATGAGGAAGTTCAGGTGTAGAGAGCAGCTGTGATGTAAAGGGTAGGAAGTAGCTGGACTTGAGGTTTCATACAACAGTGTGCGACCTTCTTTTTTTGCTAATGCTGTTGTGTCTTGTACAGAATCAGCTCTGTGAGTGACAGTGGACTTTGTCTTCTTATTGTTGTGTATTCAGCTTATTGTGCTGATTGTGTGTGTGTGAAAATTGGACCTGGACATAGTTGATCTTCTGTAAAATATACAGAATAAATCGAGGGATGACTTCGGACTTTTATCATGCAAATATGTGAATCTCTTTTTTCGCTCCTTCCTCTAAACAGAGCAGTAATGAGGCCGCTGCTGCGTCGACAGGGCATCACTGTGATTTAGTGTTCAGGCTTCCAGCAGGAACAGCCCTAACACACACACACACACACACACACACACACACAGACAATAGAAAACAAAATGTTAAAATGAATCTGCACCATCCCTCACCCTCTCCTCTGTTGGTCCAAACTTTCTGCTTCATTTGAGCCCAGAGTGCGTCGTATCTCCTCCGCCAAAGGAATCATCTGCCACATTGCATTCTGGGTGTAATGTGCCCCGGGGCAGTATTAGATTTAGCTGGTATCGGCCTTATTTGTTCACTTTACCCAGTCGAGTACACAGCGCGTACACGGCGTACAGTACAGCTCCTCATCCACTTAGCACTCGGCAGATAAGAGCTTTCTTTATCCTGCTTATCTTGCAGAAGATAAAACACACTCGGAGGACGAGTGGAAATGAGATGTGGCGACAAAGTGCATCTTTAAAAGGGGAGGTGTTTCTTCATTTCCAATAATGATGGCCTATATAGAGCGTGAAATGCTCCCAACTCTGTGTGAGAGGAAACTGTGCGATAGAGAGATACAGCGGCATCATTTGAGTGTAAAAAGCGTTCAGTCCGAATAAGTTAACGCATCTAAATGAGCGGAGGGGAAGGTTGTGGAGGGACAAACCTGAATCCCATTTTCTGCATCGCTTCACCCGTTCAGAGAGGTGTGTATGTATGAGTGTGTTTGTGGCGGCGGGGGGGTAAGGGTGGGTGGCTGATGTGCGTTGACGTTCACCGGGGCCAAATGTTCGACCAGGAGAGCGTGGACGGACTGACGGCCACGCTGCATCGTCAATCGTCCAAACCGCCGCCTGACCTCTGTGAGTCACTTTTTAGTGGAGTTTTTATGTTCTCCGTCCTCCCCCTGCTGCCGCCGCCTCAGATCTGGTTGCAGACGATGTTTCAGGACGGCAGAGTCACCGTCAGGCTGCTGCTGGAAACTTTCACACCTGAGGATGAGTTTGGAATCTAAAACAGGAACTTCAACGAGTCCTGACAGAATGTGAAATTAGAATATGACGGCGGTTACATACCGACAAACAGAGGCAGAGAGTGATATCATGGTCCAAAATATCAAGTCAAACCTTTAATCTGCAGAAAGGAGGGAAGAAGAAACAGTCACAGCCAACATTCATGTACATCAGCCTGTCCCAGACTTAGCAGGTTTCCTCAAGTTTTCACACTCCAAAAACTCTGGTATCATGATTTATTGTTGCTGTAGATAAGTACGTTTTTAAAGTGTGATCGGGGAGTTTTTTGTTATCTGAATCCAGAGTGTAAGGATTATAAAACCCTCTCAGGCAAATTTGTGATTTTGAGCTGTATACTGCATCAACTTTCTTTCAAGCAAACATGGCGGACGATGACGCCTCTCACTTGTTGGTTTGTCTGCTTCCTGATTGGCTATCGTTCCGTTCCACGTGAAAATCCACAGAGAGCGCGCTCGGCTTCCCTCAAGATGTGTCAGGATTTAATATTTATCGGGCGGCTCAGATCGATCTTCAGAGCAGATCAGGGAGGTTAAACTCTGAACACACCTCACACCACAGGAGAATCTGACAAGATCGTCTCAGGCTCAGGTGACTGACGTTCACCTGTTGGGTGGACGGTTCTTGGTTTTTGCTCCATTTGCTCAGTGAAGACCTTAAGATGCTGCTGAAAGCTCGTATGTGTTTAGATTTATTAAATAAAATAATAAGATGTATTTGGAGATTAATATAAATGTAGAAAGGTGAATAGATTAGTTTTCAGATAATCTGAGCACACGTGATGAATTTTCTTTATTGATCCTTCATCAGTGTGATGGTAAATGAAGAATCATTTCTCATTGATTAACTGCAGGCGAGTCTAATCTTCAGTTTCAGATGATTTTCACAGATCAGATCAAACCAGCATGAACCTTTTTTCATTTTATCTCTCCGCTGTGAAGCCTCCCAGCCACTGATGTGACCAAAGCCTGAGGCAAGTAGTTTACCTGGTTGGTGTCTGTCAGTCATCTGAACTGAGGACCTGAGTAAGAACACCTTGCAGAAGTCGTGTTGTGTTGTGAGTGGTTGTCACTCCTCAGTGTATCGGACAGGACGTTTCGAGGTGGACGAGGACAGTCAGTCAGTGTTTGACTTCTTGTTTTGTGTCTCTGTCTCGGGTTGTAATATTTCACGTCCTCCCCGCTGCACCCGAACGCCTCGTGCTCCTCCTGCCTTCTGTCAGTTTTGTTTTTCGTGACGGAGCGACTGGCAGGTTTGTTTCTCGCTGACGGTCAGTGAAGATTCCTGCAGCGTCCACCTCCTTTTATTTTGTCTTTTCTTTCTTCTCACTCTCCTCTTCGCTGTCGTAGATGTGACAGAACTCTGTGAAGCTCCATGACAGCGTTTTATTTCCTTTTCTCTCTCTCTCTTTTTTTTCTTGTCTTGTTTGTGTCAGCTGGTAAATATGATGCTTCACACCAAACAGTTCCTGCTCCTTGTCTTCGCTGATTCCTGAAGAGAGTGATTAAAGGGCCATATCACTTACTTTTCTTAGCAATCACACACACTTTACATCATCGCCGTCCATTTTCCAAAGCAGTTTCTGGCTCAGAGTCTGTGTTTACTCAGATGAGAGACTCTCAGTCGATTCCACACTGATGAAGATCTTTCAGACACTTCACAGTCCATTTATTAAAGTGTTAAATCGCTAAATATATTAATACATGTAAATTGCATGAGCTGAAGTGTGAAGAAGATCATTTTCACTGCAGCGTCTCAAAAACGCACGAGCCCGCCTCAGAAGTGATACTAAAGTCAGGAATTAAGTTCAGATTCATCAAGCGGAGAGAAAGACTGTTGATAAACACCAACAGCAGCGTCAGCCAGGGGTTCCAGAGATTAGACACATCCCACTGGGAACTTAATTTAAACATTGTATATTTTTAAACGTCATTTATTCACAGATACGTCTTTGTTCAGCTTTGTCAAGCAGTTAACTTTACATTACCAGACTGTGTCAGTCCTGAAATGATTAACATGTAGTGCAGGATGACTGTTGATCATCTGAGAACAACCAGTAAAATCTGATTTAGTTTTCTTACAGTAGTTTTGCCCTGACAGGAAAGAACTACGTCGATCTAATTAAGATGTGATCTAGATTTCAGTCCTCCAGGAATTATTATAAACTGCAGCTCAGCTCAGACATGCCATACAGACAGTAGTAGTAATCACTGTATGTTGGTCTGGTTGACGTATGTTGATGCTGTGAAACAGAGAACTTGACCTCAGAAATAAACTTAATTCCTCAAATTCACAACCTGTTTATTTCACAACCCGGTGTGACGGTGGGTCAGAGTAAAACTGTGCCTGCCAACAAAGCCAAGAAGAGCTGTCACATGTTCTCTGGATTCTTCGTATGTAATACGAGATGTAAGGACATGTAAAATATGTGATGAATATGAGTCACATTTCTGAAAATGAGCGGCCACTGTTAATGATGTTTAATTTCCTAGGGAAGAACAGCTGGAAACAAGTCGGGATGAAATAATTAACCATAAATAAATCACCACGGCAGCTGTCGTAGTACGGGTTAATCGGGAAGTTACACCTGACGTCGCTGAGTTCCTCCTGAAGTTACTCTCCTCCGTGGTACAGGCCTCTGCTCCCTGGATGTGAACCTGGTCTCAAACACTTCCTGGAACTCTGCTGCCATTAATAACAGAACTGAACAGAACCCGGCCGCTGATTACATTTCCTCGAAAACACATTCGCTGTTGCAGGTTAATTGTACAGACTCGTCCTTTCCAGGAGGCAGCTCGGGTTAATGAGTGTGCAACATAGGAACATTATAGAACATTTTAATAACATCAAACCAACGTACAGACTCAGACTCCGTCTTTAAAGTTTGATAAGATCAGAAACTTACTGAGGAGTGTGTGTGTGTGTTTTAATGATGTGTGTGTGTGTGTGTGTGTTCTGTGTGTGTAGCAGACATATGGTCTCTCTCTAAACAAGATGCTGACCGGCTCTGCACCCTGCATCCAAATGAGCTACCACACACACACACACACACACACACACACACACACACACACACACAGGTAATATACGGCTGCATGTGCGCCCTCTGACCTTTCTGCAGCAGTTTAAATGTAAACAGACTATAAATAGAAAGGTGTGTGTGTGTGTGTGTGTGTGTTATCAGTGCGACCAGCAGCTCTGTAGCACTGATCTATCACATAAGTCACTGGGGCTCCTGCTGCCTATTGATCTGGCAACCCTCCCTGACACACACACACACACACACACACACACACACACACACTCTCATCGCCTGCCAACTCGTTCACAGAACACCGTCCATACAGATGGTCTGAACTGATGAAGAGAGAGAGAAAAGGATGGAATCATCAACACCAACAATATATACAACCCCCCCCCCCCCCCCGACACTAATTGAAACCTGTCAGTCTTCACAGTTTGTCTCTGAGCTGCCGTCACCAGACAACACGACTTTATTTATTCGTTAACAGAGTCTGTATTGATTAACAATAATAAAAGTCAAACTGATGTGATTTACATTTTCTCCACTTTTCTCTGATACTATGATGCAAAGTTTTCCGTTCATTAGAGACGTTATTTTTGGACGTATTTGTGAAGAGACAGGGCTTGACGTTAACTTTTTAAAATAATTTAGGTGCTCAATGAAAATGTATCAACGAGACATTTACAAGCTAAATTACACTAGGTTTTTAATTATCTCTGATTCAACTACATTTATTTAATAATTATGTAATTATTTATAAACTGTATAAATAGTATGAGCTGTATGAACACCTCTATGATAAAAAAGTTTGCTCAGTCCGTTTAAACACAGAGGATATCACTGGCCCTGTTTCACTCGTGTCGTTGTCATTGCTGTTGTGGTATCAACCTTTTTGTTGAGAAAAACAACTTAATATTATGGAAAATCTGCTAAAAATCTGTTTTGTTTGTAAGGATGTCGATTTTTCTGAGGTTTCTCACCATGAATGTAGACGACATCCAATCACAGCCTGTCGAAGGACCCTGGTAGCTGATCCTCTGCTGACATCTCAAACTGTCCTGTGCTTCTGTCTCATGCTGCATATTAACACAATACTTCTGCTGTGTTGTACATTAAACTCAATATAAACACTGACACACACACACATCAGTGCAGGTACAGTGTGAGTCAGTGCCGTCCTGTGAGATTCACCTATTGATTCATGCTCACACACACACACACACACACACACACACTGAGCTGTATGTTTGGTTCAGGCTTGGCTGCAGGCGCTCTGCTGACCTTTGAACTCAGAGTAGTAGCTCTGAGACATGTAGTGGGTCACTGGGAGAAAGTGTGTGTGTGTGTGTGTGTGTGTGTGTGTGTGTGTGTGTGTGTGTGTGTGTGTGGAGGTCAGCTGTGGCCTGAAGCAGAGAATCGTAGTCACCTCTCTGGAGCCTCAAACTCAAACTGTTTTCTCTCATCGTCACGTGTTACCACTTCCCCTCCTTCCTTCCCTCCTTCCCTCCCCGTATCACTCTCTCTCTCCGTCCCTCTCTCCTTCTCCGTCATTGGTTGTGTTGTATTTTTAACTCTGTAATTCCCACAAACCCACAGAGTTTACAGCTGAAGAAGAAAACAGCTCGAGCTCCAGCTTCTTCTCTGGGAACAACAACAAACATCAAATATCAAAATATCAGAAATTCCTCTGGAAATGATCAGTGGAGCAAAGACATGATGCCTGATTAGTCACTGTTGTCTTTTCCAGTGAAGGAGCCGAACATGTTCTGGGTCTGTGTGTGTTGTTTCTCGGCAGCGAATCTCCTCAGATATTAGAAGCTTGAAATGGACACTTCATGTTCAGAAGTTTGAACTGGATGATTAATCAGTTCGTACTGATACTGATTGATGGATTTTAGTAGCTTTTTTTAATTTCTGGAACTTTATTGTTGCTGATATTGTTGAGCTAAACGAGTGGGTTGATGTGGTTTCTTTCTACACTGACAGTTGGAGTCCAGTCGTCCGTGGCTGGAGGGTTTTTCTGGATCTGTTCCCACATGATTTTCTTGGAGGTTGTTGCAGCAGCATTCAAGTATATTTTTATTTATATAGCACCAAATCACAACAGACGTTATCTCGAGGCGCTGTACATATAGAACAGGTCTGTACTCTTTACATTATTATAGAGAGACCCAGCAGTTCCCACCATGAGCAGCACGAGGCGACAGTGGAGAGGAAACACTTCCTTTAAGAGGCAGAAACCTCGAGCAGAACCAATAATAGCAATGATAGCTATTAAAATAATAATGGCAGTTAATAGTAATAACAGTAATAGCAATAAAACTAATACATTTTAAATATAAGAACCATCGAGCAGGATTGTGGGAGCAGCAGGAGGCATGACCTCAGATCAGACTGTACAGCTCGTAGCTAGTTTTGAGACCTTGTTGCTTCTTATTCTAACAAAGCCTTCATCCTCTTCCTTCACTTTATCCAGGATCTGGTAGAAAAACAACTTCTACTAAATATTTTAACCTTTTCACTTCTTGAACAATTTCAAAGTCAAGCCCAAACAATTTGAAAAATTGTCATCCAATTTCTCAACCACACTGTTTCCCTCCAGCATTGGCTTCGTCCTTGAAAACAACTGTGTATGAAACTCAAAATTGGAGGCACAGAATAACAGATGATGTTCTGGCAGCAGAGCTCCTGACAGGATCTGATTTGGTGGTTTTACTATTCACACGTCATTAGCATTTTCCTCAGGCCTGACTCTCACTCCCATTTTCTTCTGACATGGACGGTTAAGTAGTTTTTGGAGTTTTTGTGTTTTATTTGTTCATCATTTCCGAAGTGAGATGTGGTAACATCACAGACACTCTTTATGCTTTGTACAGTAACAGGAGTGTACCTGCATATCTGCCTCTCTCCACACACTCACACACTGAAAGAGTCAACTTTGATCTCAGCAGGTCTGGTCCTTCTTCCTCCCCGCTGGCTGTAGATGCTGCAGAGAGGAAGAACAGAGACTGATGGAACATCAGGGCTCAGAGAAACAAACGAGAGAGATGCAGTCAGAAACAAAGTTTAGAAAGATGGAGAAAAGAAGTGAGCAAGCAACAGAAGAAAGGAAGGACAAAGGATTTAAGACTGAAACAAAGTGAAGCAGAAAACAGAAATAAGATAAAAGAAGAAGAGAATAAAGTAAAAGATAAGGAAAGGATGAAGGATGAAGGATGAGAGATGGGAGAAGGACACTCCTGGTTGATGTTTTGGTTTTTCAGTTTCTCTCCATGTTCAGTCCTGCAGTCGTTTGGAGGTTAAATTAAAAAGCTTTTTGGTATTTCCCCGTATTATTTTCTGTCATTTAATGAATTAGTGCCTCAAAGAGAGAAGTCAGACCAGAGCCGACCGCCAGATTGTTGGTTTTAATTCAGAGAAAATCATGATGGGTTTTTATTATTCACTTCTTCAGTTGTCAAGGTTGCACCAGTCAGACCCTGAACACTGTGGAGAGAGAAGAAAGAGAAGGCAGAGTTTGGATTTTAGTCTCATTTCTGTCGAGGCACTCTTTCACTTTATTGTGGTTGGAGGCTTTTATTTTGTTAAATATGTATTCCTGTGTGTTCTCTCTCAGAGCTGCTGGATCTCACTGCACTGGTTTTCTATGCTGTTGAAGTGTCCTGACTCAGAGACTGACTATTCATCCTCATCTGTAATCGTGGAATTATAGGTGAATTCTTAAGGACTTTTTGTCCAGGTTGGCTTCTGATTGTTTGCTGGACGGACTCAGTGCTGTCAGAACTCTGAGGTTAATAGTTTCCACCAAGGTTACAAAACATTAATAGTGAATGATTTTACAAAATCCTCCTCTTCAACATTTTTGAAACATCCAATGTTAACGCTTTAGAATTTCTTATAATATCCGCACAGTTTGGTTGAGGTTAAGCTTCTGAAACTTGTGGATAAAGTCGGGCTGTTGGTTTGTGACAGGAAGCAGACGTTTGAATTAAAATGCACAAGAGTTGGAGGCTCTACCTGCTCATCCACCACCACACCCACCGTCTGCTTCACCACATTAAGAGCACACTTCCTCCTGTGCTGGCACTGGAGAGTAAATCCACAGAATCGTCCAATATTATCGTAAATCGTAGAAGGTGTTGACCCGTGATCGACGTGTGAAGTGTTTTCAGGGCCCGGTCTAATTTAAAGTCTAAAAACACTGAGGTTTCCTAAACTTTGGAGCTCTGTGGATTTTAAAAAGTAGTTCAAGACCTACTTTAGACTCATCTGATTTATTACTGTCTGTGTTTGACGTCTTGCCTTTGTCTCGTACTGTGAAGCACTTTGTTACGTCTGTTCTCGAAACGTGCCATATCCAGTAAATAAACTTTACTTCCGTTCTTTTCCTCTGCATTATGCAACAGTGTCGATGCTTTTCCAGCCGGCTTGTAGTTGCACTGAACCAGTTTTTCCGCATGAAGTTTAGTTGGTGAAGCAGTTTTCCCTCCAGAGAGCAGCATCGCCGAGCTCCAGCCTCGATGCACAGTGACGGACTCCACTTCTGTTACTTTTAGATTTCCAGCAGGGGAGAGGAGAAGAAAATGTCTGTCACACTTTATTTCCTTCATTAAAAAAAGAAGAAAAAATTCAGCAAACTTCGTCTCACTGTAGAAAATGACACAAAGTCTGACAGGGAAGTTTATCTGCAGCTTTCCTCCTGTTTTTTTTTCTTTTTTTCTCAGTAAAAATTATCTCTCTGCACAGTTTCAGTCCCTTTTCAAGATGATTTGAGAGGCAGTCGAGCTGCTTTCTTTCAGTGTGAGGAATAGGGAAATATCACTGTTGAAATAAGGACGTATTCTGATGTAAATCTCTGGTGTCGTCTGAATTTATGAGTAAACATAAAAAAGGAGGGTAGTTATAATTTATTATGTTCCTCGTTTTGCTCAAGTGTTTCCACGAGGAGACGGAGAATGAATCTTCTCTTCCTGTGCTCCAGTTTTTGTCACTTTTTCTTTTTTTTTACGCGTCGACATTTACTCCTCAACTTCTTGTACATATAACGACAAAGTGATGCTGGCATTTCTTGTAGCATAAATAGGTACAAATTTCCCATGAGATCAGGCAAAGTTAATACACCTGAACACAACAAAACGCTGTGCAGCTTGTCATCGTGCCGCCGCCGCTCAACACACCTGTCACATGTTGTTTTCAGCGAGCGGTCATACATGTCAGCATCAATCTGTCTGCAGCATCACTCAGCCATGTGAGGGGGGGCGGGGACGCCGTCAGTCAGACGCAGGTAGACCGCTTCTGTCGGATCAAAACAGGAAGTGGCTCAGAGCAGAGCCACTGAAAAGACAGAAAACATGAAAACAGAAAGTGTTCACAGGACTGAAGTCTGTCAGTCACACTGAGGCGGGTGAAAAATTAAACCACTGCTCTCTCCAGTGAAGTTTGTCCTGAGCGTTGGTGCTCGGGGAAAGGTCAAAGGTACGGTGGCCTTTTTAGGACACCTCTGACTGTCAGGCTTCTAACAACCTGCACGGTTAAAATAAAATTTCTTTCTTCTTGTAAATATCTGGTGCTAAAGTTATTTATCAGTTATCAGTCAGGTACATTAGTCCATATATTACACATCACCTCTCATCATCACTATACATCTTACTAAACTGATCACATGGTGGTACTACGTGTACTACACACTACATTTATTCATGTGATGCATGTTGTAGTACATCTAGTCAGAAATGTCTTTATTGCTGAGTAATTTTACACATACAAGGAGCTAGTGTTGGTATATCAGTTTATCTCCTACAATATGTTGTAGTACATTTGGTTTATGTTGTATCCACAGGTACTTTTTATCTACTACATATGCATCTCCTGGAACATGTAACTCATGTAGTACATCTTCTAATACACGCAGTACATACAGTGTAGTATATTTACTTCATGTTTGCAGTTGATCAGATGGAACTGATTCAGATTCTGTTGACTGTTCAGTTTTACTTTACTGTGTTTCTGCTGTTCAGTGTCCTGTTTTATTTCTTTTTTATCAAACAGTAACAGAAGCAGCTCGATGTTTTAACTGGAGCATCAGCACAGCTCTTTCCTCTTCTTCTCACTCACACACTCCCTCTGCTCAATGGAAGGCTCTGAGTGTGTTTTCACAGCGACAGAGTTAAAAGATTGTGAGGTCCCATTAATGAGCCTCACCTCCCTCCTCGCCTTGCTATGCCCCCCCTCCACATGATCCTGCAAATGCATCCTGGGAAATGGCAGCAGGAGCTACAGCCGCAGGCTGCGATGCTGCAAATTTATTCACTTTTGTAGGATAATTGAATTTTTCCTTCATAGTAGGCCGATTCCATAGGGGTGTAAGTACGACTGTGACTAGTGAGTGTGTGTGTGTGTGTGTGTGTGTGTGCTCTTTTTTCCTCTGGACTATTAATAATTGACTGGTTGGCGTTTCTTTCACTGTGCAGATTCATTTCACCTCGCCGCTAATTCGGTCCGTTCTCAGATCTGATCTGCAGGTTCCTCACATTCATTTATTTATTTATTTATTTTCCGGTCGGTTGATGTTATTTACAGTCGGGGCGATGCTTCAGTTATGGGGAGGGGAGGTGGGAGGGGTCAGTTTGGTTTACTGTCTCAGCTTCCTGTTTGATGTGCGAGTGTGTGAGTTAACTTCAAGAGACAGGCGTAAACAGGAACACTTTAAACCTGCAACACTTGGTGATTGTTTGATGCATGGAAAACAACACTGACAGGTCTGTAAGTCCGTCTGAGCCGCGTCTCTCCATCTCAGCAGAAACATTAAAGGGAAAATCAGTTTTCTTTAAAACAAATCCGGGGCTTCTCACAGTTGTTTTGTTCGATCATTCCCATCAGATGTGATCACAGCAGCACGAGCCGTCAGCGCGGTCGACTGAAGATAAGCTAAAGCAGAGTCCACGGTTCTAATGAAGGTTCTTATTTATTTTATTCTTATTTATGCCTGTGAGGAGGTGAACAGGACAACTCTAATTAACTGCAGGTAACCATAGCAACAGCCCTGATGATCGAGGCTCGTTAACTAACTCACCTATGACGTTAAACTGACCGCAGAGACGCTTTAAAACGTGAAATAATGTAGAGACAACAATGAACTCAGGTGTTCACAAGCCAGAAAATATTAAACTCAGAGGAGGAAACAGCACAACAAGGAGCTCATTATTCCCTTTTTCATTTTCTCCTGTCGAGACGCCTTCTCCCCAGCACAGAGGAAAACGTTCACAGTTTGACCGAGCAGACGGACTCAGACATTTATCAAATTCTGCTCCTGAACATCATCTTTTAGCAGAAGTGAGTTAAAGGCCTTTGGTCAGACCTTTGTGCTGAGCTGGAGCAGATTAAACACAGAGAGCAGGAGTTTGTGTACAGACAGAAGTGAGAATGTAGTGACCGGATTTTTGATTTAAGAAAAAAAAAACTGATCAGACGTGAATGTTGAGGCGTTTGTCTCTGATTGAGTTTACAGTACGAGCGCCTGCTGCATATAATTACCAAAGTGAGACCTAGTTTGTAAAAAAATAAAAAATAAATCAGAGTGAACTTCCCTTTAAACAGATGCAGATGTGCTGCGGCTGCCAGCTCTGAGCTCGGCCAGAGTTTGTGTATTCAGGTCAGTTTGTGCATTCAAAGCAAACACAAACCATGTTCCTCTGCATCTTTAATGACCTCTCTCTCTCTCTCTCTCTCTCTCACACACACACACACACACACACACACACACACCAGGGTGCACTGG
The DNA here is from genome assembly GCF_001640805.2 of Lates calcarifer. Lineage (NCBI taxonomy): Eukaryota > Metazoa > Chordata > Actinopteri > Centropomidae > Lates > Lates calcarifer. The sequence continues at coordinate 25,156,208 of NC_066840.1, read as the reverse complement.
TCAAATATTTATGGTCGGGAGAAGCTGCTGTGTTATTGTACTTGATATAGCTTCAGGCGGTTTCTATTGCAGTTGCTTTGGTTCATTCTCAGCCGCTGCTCTCAAATACAAAACGTTACAAATAAAAACTTTGGTTATTTCTTTCTGCACCGGTCTGATCTCTGGGAGGCTCCAACATCTTTATAAATCCTGTCCACCTGATGCTGCAGAGCCAGTTTATCGGTGTTTACTGTTAATTAATGGGAGTCGGGAACAGTTTCCCCTCCTGAGCTGTGACCCGGCAGACGGCTGCGGAGCAGGAAACACAGATGCCGGTTGGATGCGGCGCAGGACGTCTTTGTAAACATACAGTTCGGGTCAGAGCCGGTGGCGCAGCGGCGTGTGCGTCACGCTGAGCTTCTGATGAAACAACAGCAGCAGCAGTTACAGCAACAATGACAAATGAGTCTGTGTTTTCACCTCACTTAGTTTGTTTAAGCCGTGATTTTAAATTCTTCGTGGCGTCTTTTGGGTTTGATATTTTCTTATGAAGCTGCAGAGAGGAGCGAAAACAAACTGCTATATGATATATGATGTTATCAGCGTGAAGAAAATACTTTAACATCTTTTAAATATCAATACAACACCTGTATGTACCTGTGCCTATACATTAAATGTGAATTTAGTCTCAATAAAATACAGTTTAAAGAAAACTGTGATTAAAGCAGGATGTGTTTGACACCTAAAGCTGCTGCAGACTCCTTCAGACTCACAAAGGCCTCCTCTTGTGTCCTCCTTATCTGAACCACTGCTGCTGCGGCGGCGGCGGCCATATTGACAACCTTAAAGCCCGTGCAGATGCTGCAGCTGCGTATTGATCGGCTGAGAGGAGACGTTAGAGGAGATGAGCATAAATTAGACCTGGATCGACGAGAAGTGACTGAACAATAGGAAAGATGAGAGTGCAGCTCAGGTGAGAGGTATACGGGATAAAGGATGAAAATGAAATGTACAGTCAGAAGGCTTCATCTCAGGCTGTGGGATTGTTTTCTGATCTGGTACCTGAAAGAAAATGGAAGAAAGGAGAGTAGGGAGGAAGAACACAGACTGAGTGGGATCATAGGACGAAGGAAGGAAGACAGAGACGTATATTTTTCATTCAGATGTTGTTGGATGACGAGTTATCAGTATGGGACTGTCTTCTAAATCTGTAGCAAAAAGAACATGGATGAAGTTTTCTTAAAGGATGAGGATGGAGAACGAGAGAGAGGAAGAAGGAGAGGAAACAGGGAAGTGGACAGAGAGGGAAAGGAAGTGGAAACAGGAAGTGATTGTACCTGCGTGAACGCATCAGATCCTCTGTCGTCTGGTCGGTTGGTTCGACACCAACTGCCTGAAACAGGAAATGGATTCATACCTTGCAGGAAGCAGCAGGGAGGGAGGAGGGTGAGGTGGTGGGGGGAGGAGGGGGACTAATTTTAACCATGTCAGTCAACACGTCGATGTCAGAGGCAGGAGCAGAGGAGGAGAAACCGCCGCTAAATAAACGAGCAAGAAAAAAATAGAAAACCCATCAGAGCAAGAGGAAGAAACAAAGTGGAGAATCTTTTTTTTCAGCCTGTTTGGTTTTTGTTCCGTCTTCAGAAGGAGTCAGAGGGTGAATTAATTTTGGATTTGGAAAACGAGGAACGGGGGAGGAGTGGTTGTCTGTCTAATAACTTCTCTGCATGAGACGGGGGGGAGGGAGGGAGGGAGAGGGAGGGTAGTTTGGCATCTGAGAGCATCGAATGTTGATGTTTGAAAGGAAAAAAAAGAAATGATTTTCATCGTCATTGCTCTCTCCTGCTAATTAGTGAAAGAACGGATGACATTTAAATATCTAATATCCTCTTTTTTCTTCTCCTCCGTCTTTGAGATAAATCTGTGTCTCCTTTTCCTTCATTTTCTGCCAAACCCGACTTCTATTTACCCCCTTTTTCCTGGTTTCTTTTCCTCCACTTTCATCCCCCCTCAGCACCACTTCCCTCCCTCCCTCCCTCCCCTCTTCCCTTCGTCCCTCCTCCCCTTCGTCCTCTTTCCCAGCTCTGTGTCGATTAATTAATTGCCGGCTAATTTAATTTCTCAAAAAGTAATAACTTGTTTAAGCATGAATAAAGACTGACAAGGCAAAGTTCTAATCTGCCCAAAGTTTAATTAGAGCCGGCAAGGTTTCCACACAGAGCCAGACATGGGGGTCAGAGAGAGAGAGAGGAGAGTGGAGGGGGGAGGAAGGAAACTAACAGAGGAAGGAGAGGAGGAAAGAAAAAAAATACCTGTGTTTGGTAAAAGCAGCAGGTCTCAGCTTTAGATGTCATGTCTCCAGTTTTATGTATTCATTTGTTTACCAGGGACCGCACACGTTGTCATGTTGTTCCACGCAGAGCAAACAGTGCAGGGCGTCGAGCCTCCGTCTCATCAGGGTTTCAAATGTAGATTAAAGAAGCCAAAGAAACAGAATCAGGATAGAAAACAACAGGACAGATACAAGTGATGTGTGTGTGTGTGTGTGTGTGTGTGTGTGTACATGAATGTGTAAACATTGACATCTAGGGGTGACAGTGTGAGTGTTTGACACTGAGAGGAGGAGGAGGAGGAAATCAGTCTCATGTGATCAGGACAAAGGCTGCGAATCTCCAGAAGTTCATTTGGGGAATTTTGGAAATATTAAATGAAGAGATTAGAAACTTGGGCTAACTTATACAAACATCAATAAAAATGTTGTTTTGTCAGAAGCTGCAAACTAACACACATTTTAAAAACAGACATTTTTGCCTTTGATTAATTTGTGAGCAGAACTTTAAACGATTCTTTAATTTACTTGAAATCTCAACGTTAGGCTGCAAGATGTTTTTTTCCAACTACATTTCAGTTCCCTGTTACAGGCTAACCTGCAGTTTAGCAGATTCCCACTTTAATCCTGTTAATTCTAATGCAAAGTTTTCAACTTGGAATCTCCCAGAATTTTGCAGCCTTACTCAGGACACAGTTAGCCTAGCTTAGCATGGTTGAAAGTAAAAAAAATCAATCTAAAGCCACCTCCTTTGTTTTTTCTCTGTGCACAGACAGAGATGTAAAACCAGTCTCTGGTTTTAGCAGGTGCACTGAAACAGTCGGTGCTGTGACCCTGCAGCTTCCTGAAGTGTGTTGTCGAGTTGTCGCTGTGAGGTTATGTTGTGAGAAACTTGTGCTGTATCTGGCAAACTGCAATATGGCCAGAGACGCTTCACAGAAGAGCTGGACAGATGGATAAACTGTTGAACATAAAGAAATAATTCCAGCCAAGTTATGATCGCCAAGAACATATTTACAGTCTGTTTTTTTATTTTTTTATTGTTTTTTTATCGAGAGAGAAAACTGAACTTATTATCCTGATTTATTTAGTTATGGTTTCAAATAGAAATAAATACTGTAGATTCAAACCTAAACTTTCATCCATTTAACAAACACAAACTTAACTTCAGGCTGCCACTAAATCACATTTAAAGATATTTTCACCTCAGTCCTGCAGAACATGAAAAGTTCAGGGATCATCAAACTTAAGCTTCAGTTTCTGTGCGAACATCAATAATCTGCTCAGAATTTCCCGGTGATCCATCACATATTACCTGAGACATTTCACTTCATATTAACGCTGTGGACAGAGTGACCAAGAGAAGAGTCCATTTTCATAAAAACAAACCATCAGCACAGAGAAACAGAATGTATTTGCTCCCTGTTGATGATGTTGTCGGTCTCCATTGTCTCTGTGATTATCTCAGACAGTTCAGTGTGAATGTGAGTGTGTTACTGGAGCGTGAGGTGAGGAGATAGTTCTGGAAAAAAGCTTTTTAAACTGATGATTGTAAAATCTTTATAGGAACAGAGAGTGCAGCACAGGCTGACACACCGGGATCACACTGAACTCTGATGGAGGAACACGGAGAGTGTGTGTGTGTGTGTGTGTGTGTGTGTGAGAGACCATGAATACAGAATGAGGTTCACAGTGGTGTGTGTTTGTTGCATCATTTCTTGGCTTTGTTTGGGAAAAAAACAATACTGTCATTATTTCATAGAAAAACATTAATTACATAACCATGAAGCAGGAATACGGTCTGTGGTTGTCATGGTAACTGTAATAAACACATGGTTGACGGTTGAGTTAGGTCCAGGAGAAGACGGTGGTTTGGGTTAAAACTGGTTGTGGAGGTGTCGTGGGTCCAAACAGGAAGTGAACAGAGGTTTCCTCCATCCATCAAAACCTCCTCGCCACGTCGCTTAACAACAAGATGTAACTGTAGGTCGTAATAAGCTCAGACGAGCTTTAGGCTCTTTTATTTTACAGGAGAACAGGTTCAGGAAGTCTGAAATATACACAACAGGAAAACACACATCATTTACGAGTCACAGAGTTCAGTTTTTTTAGGATCGTCTTCATCGGTCAGGGTCATTTGACGACCACAGAGAGCAGAAACACTGGATGTAATCATGGGACAGTCGCATGAATTTGCTGTTGTGACTTAATATAAAATAATTTCATCCATTTATCTGGAGCGTTGACTAATGTCAGTACAGAACTTTGGATCTTGACCCAGGAGCAGAGTCCAAAGTTCACATCAGGTTCTGATCCCTGCGTCGTGTTTAAAGCCTCCAGAGACCCAGTGAAATGTTTCTTAAAGTAAGGTGTCCTCGTGTGTGTGTGGGCTGCCGGCGTCACCGCTGATTGCAGCGGGGGAAGCGGCAGCACGTCGTTCGCTTTCTCCTGGACGTCTTTGAGCGTTCAGAGCAGCTGCACCTCCTCTCACTCCTCTATTGTTCCTATAAGATAAATTGGAGCCATTGTCATCAACAGAGAAAAGGCATTAATTGAAGGTTTTCCTGCCGCAGCTCGAACTGCAACACGAACACACACACACACACACACACACACACACACACAAAGCCCAGCTTCAAAGTAATTAAACACATTAACACTTCAAGCAGAAGCAGAAAAAAGAGGAGCTCTCTTTTGTGTACATTCGCTTCCATTTATCACCCAGGACTGAACAGAGAGAGGGAAAGCACAAGGATTTAGCATATCTCTGCGACTAAAGTGATGGAGCGGAAAGGAAGAGGAAGAAGAGGAGGAGGAGGAGGAGGAGGAGGAGGGGAAAAAAGGGAAAGAGAGAGCCAATCCGCCTGGGCTCTTTACTCTAGTCGACAGCGTAAAATGTCAGATACTCATCTGGAAATTATTTCCATTTCATACCACTGACATCTTCCCAAGTGGGGACTCTGAAATCTAATTAGTTTGACCGGAAAATGGTGACCAAGGTAGCGGAGTGTATTATGCAGAGAGAGAGGCCGTCAGGGCGAGCGAGGGCCCCCAGGGTTAACTGGAACTCAGGAGTGCAGATAAGGGCTACAGGGGGAAAAAACTCAGGAGGGCTACTCCATTTTAAATAGCCTTGACTAATAGAGGCAACCTTGAATTCAGCGTTACGGCCCTCTGACAGCGGCGCTGCCTCGCCTCGCCGAGGGGACTGGAGCGAGAGGACGACAGATAGCACTTCCTCCTCCGGGGGGTTACCCCAGAACTTTTCAAACTTCCCTTAAGCACTGATGAGAAATCTGAAGTCACAAAGCTGCTGCCACTTCTGCCATGGAGCTCTTTGTGATTTATGAAACAACACTAACAGTGTAAAGCTCTGATAGCATCCCTGAGGCAGCAAATGTTCATCACACCAGCCAATGGAAAATCCTACACTGAACACACTAATGATTTAGTGACTCTAATGACCCTTTTCTCTCTGCAGGAACATAACATGTTTAGTCACTGTCAAACCCTGTAGTCAGGCGAGAAGAACAGTGGATGTTTGTTGTGCATCTTCTGCATCTCTTGGTGTGTTTAGGGTCGGGCTGTGGTTATCTGTAACCTGTACTGTCCACCATCCAAACATCCACACCCTTAACACCTTTACATACCAGGGCACAACAAATTAACATGACAATCTCACCTGCAGCTGGAGCTCCACCACGTCCGGCTCTGGACATATTTCAGGAGGTCCTGCAGGGAGTGATAGCAGAGGAGGCAGAGGACCAGGATGCTTGGACCCAGAGCAGCCTCTGGCAGTCTATCTGAGGCACACAGGACCTTAACTTTCCACCTTGGTACATAAAGGACACACAGCTCCATCCAGGCACTGAAGGCTGGTGTTGGTCCGGGAACTAAATTTCCTTGGTACTCAGGAGGTGATATATAGCTCCGGATACTTTCAGGGGCTGGTGGCAGTGAAGCAGATGTATCGTAACGTCACAGTGAGAAAGACTGAAACAGAAACAGTGTGATGTCTGGCAGAAATACAGATACAACAAACAGTGCAAGGATGTTTTTAAGTGTTAAAAAGTAAAGTTTATCCTGAGGGTGGTGCTAGAGGAAAGGTTCCTGCAGTCAGAGGCGTTTATCCTCATTATCTTCAGGCCTTAAGAAACAATACTATTGATAGATTATTAGTACAGGTTGCAAGATACCAAAAGAAGACAGGCACCAAAATAATCAAAGTGATGCTGTGTGATGGTGAATCAGAGGAAAACCATCAGGTGGTGTTTGTGCTTCGGTCACTGAGAGTCAGAGGCAGGGATGACAGCTGAGTCAGCTGGGTCTGATCCACCTTCATCACATCTTTGATGATGATGATGTGGGCTGGAGGCGAGTGTAGCGGCGGCACCTCCACCACCGGAGGAAGGCCTTATTAGCAGAAACCACCATTGATCTTACATCCCGGCCACAACCCACCCTAACCGCTCAAACTCTTCCTCCCATCATGCTCGCCAATTAGCTCCATCTCAAACCAGAGCCAATTAGTTCTTGTGCTTAATTAGGACGAACACGACCCACACCACCCCGCCGCGAAATTCTGTGATTAGAGCTACAGATCGCTGCTCCGAGGGCCTGAGCACGGGGTCGCACTCTTATTGGCCCCCGTGTTTTTTAATCAGTTATTGTTATATATTGAGAGCATATGGAGGAGTTTTTACAGCGGCAGAAGAACACACACACTGTGTAACAGCTTCGTTTATCACAACTGAAGCGAGTAGAACAGGTTCATCTTACAGACAGACCTCTGTCCCCGATCTGCCCTGACTTTATGAGTAAAGTTGAGCTGACTTCAGACGGGTCCCCGGCTTTAATTTCACACCCAGCACTCAACATTTTTCTGAATGAATTCAGCATAATGTACAGTCAAACTGTACTAATTCACTACTACAGAGGAATTATACCATCCTCAGCACTCTCCCGCTGTGGTGCAGAAATACTGTCATCATTCTCAAATTCACGCCTGTCACTTCTAGTTTGCAGTTTTTCCAATCCTGTGTGAAGCGTCTGTCGATGAGACCGCACTTCCTGCTGCAGTGTGCACGGCTGTTTCACAATAAAAGCCTTTAACACAAGCACCTTTTTCGTTCACTAGTGAAGTTTGACAGTAGCTGCAGATGTTTGACATTGAAAATGTTGCAGGAACAGGAGGGATTCTGTCGTTTGAGCCGAGGAGGAAATTTTTTCAACAATATTTTTACGGCGAAAAATGTCAGAAGTAGAAGCGATTCAAATCTAGAATAAAACAGAAACATTTGTTATTTATCGTGTGTCATGTGACATGACCTGCATGCTTTCATTTGAGATGAGGCATGACACAGACAGGTTGTTCTGAAGCAACAGTTTGAACACATTATACTTTACAACTGGAGAGACTGGAGAGACTGAACAGACGGCGGGCTTCCTGTTTATCTCCTCTCACACTCGTAAACATCACCTGCTCAAAGATGGCTCCCCTGAGGAAGACGCTCCACTCTGACAAGTGTCAGGGAGCTCGTAAGTGACAAACAGAAACAGACAAAGTGGAGATTCTTCCAGGAGGAACATCTGTTACTGAGCTTAGGAAGGTGAGAGGACTGATATTCAAACAACACACAACTGACACGACACAGATTCAATGGCTTGGAAGGATTTTAAAGCCCTTTCAAAGGAAACGTCTTTCAGGAGGAGCCAGTTTGTTCTGATTGAGATGTTTACAGGATTCTTTATTTCAGCTGAGATTTACAAAAACCTGAAGAACCTGCAGTACTATGACTGCGACAGATTGGATTGATATTTTGCTTTTTGTGGTGGATTTTTTGTGTGTCCGAGGACCCTGGTGCCTCAGGAGCAAATTTCATTGTTTAACTTTCTTGCACTGGTCTGACTGAATGACTGAATGACTCCTCTCCAGTTTAGTTGAGCTCCTACTTTAATTATTGGAATAAAAGACTTTCAGAAAGCAGAGAGTCGTCATGTAGAGATGTAGATCCTCTGTATTCATGTTAGTTCACAGCTATACAGCGGACTGACCATAACTCCATTCAGGTTGAGTGGATGGTTAAGGCATTGCATCGCTCTCCCCTTGTATCCTGTTTGCTTCTTTATGGGTATAATAATTATAAGAAGAAGAATGATAATGATGGAAAGAATCTTTTAAATAAAATGTCGAGGACAGGAGTTGAGATTTTTATTGGAAACAAACGTGAAGCTGCTGTGAAACACTATAAATTAGAAAATGATTAGATACCATAAACAAGAATCAAAATAAATATGATGTAAAAATGAGAACAACAACAAAGATACTGGAGCAATAAAAACAACAAGTGGGCCGTCTGATTTGTGTCTTTGTATCACCAGTGAAAGGTCGACATGAGGTCCCCATGGAAACCTCCTCAAAATGCACAACAATGAGGCCGACAGTAACTCAGCATTTACACAGAACAGAGGATTAGCAGCTGGTTGGGGTTTCTATAGTGACAGAGGGTTCAGCTGGAACCAGCTGCTGGTGGCTGGTTCTGTAGAAATCAGATGAAGAAAGGGTCCAGGAGCATTTATAGACACAAAGTCAGGGGTCAAAGGTCTCGACTGTTGTTCGATAAAGTTCCCCCACAGGCTGTGTTCCGGCTGAACTTGACTGCTGAGTCCCATTTTCTGTTGTTGTTGTTGAAGTGAGTCAAGTTTAGAGTTTGTTCAGCCAAGCAGCTCTGAGGCGTCCGTGCTCTATAAGCCTCCTGCTGACACGACGTTCAGAGGCAAAGCACTTATTAAACAGCCGCTCTGAACTCAGCAGCCACTCGCACATGACTTAACATTTTTGCAAGCACCTTGCTTTTGCATGGGAAGTGCTTAAAAACTAAAATCCACGGCAGAGGCGGCCGTGAGAATGTGGGGAGGGAAAAAAAAAAGATCGCTATGGTCGCTACTCAGCACTCCCCGGGATTAGAACGTACACATCAACCCGCAAACAGACAGAAAAGCCGACTGTAGCTCCTTTTGCAAAAAGGAGGCAATGAATTTCAATTATGCATAAAGCAGAGGGCATTTTGGGAAATAAGCGCCATTCCCCGGGAGGACCGACACCCCCTCCACCCCCCTGCCAGCCTCCAGCCTCCAGTATCAAAGAATGATCTAATGTCACGCACAGAAGAAAGGTTACTTTCTGCATACGCATTGATATTTCTGCTTCCATCTCTGACCTTTTTCCATTCTAAGCTGTGATTTTTAAAATGCGAACTCAGCCCCGCGTCCGTCCGTCAGTTTCTGTCTGTCCGCCCGCCCGTCTCAGAGGCTCAGGATTAAAGTTAAAATCATACAAAACCACGAGAAGAAGAAAAACCCAGAGGTTAGAAACTGTGACTTAATATTCACAATACTGAAGATAAAACACCTTCTGTACCCGTCATCTTTCATCATGTCATTTTCTGAAGGTAAAGAAAAGAGCAGTTAGTTTTGTTATTTTTGCCTTAATTGGCTGTTTGTACAACATAATTAACGTCTTAACGAACCTGAGCGTTTTTTTTTCCTGCTTTAAATCAGCTGATCCTGTTTCATGCTCAGCAAACACCGTTTCATATGTGGTTCTCGTCTTCCAGCAACACATTAAGCCACGTTCCTGGCACTTTGTGAACTATTAGTGACTTTAAAAATACACACTGAGCTTTAATTAATTTCCTTCAAATGGAGGGAGCTGTGTGTGTGTGGATAAAGGGATAATGACAGTTTTAATCAGTATCTCCGGCTCTTGCCAGCGTGTACGCAGCTGAACTGTGACATCGCACTCTCAGATTTGTTGGTTTTAAGGGAACAAAAGCAACATTTACACAGAGATCTTCAGTTTAAGACTGAAAACCTTTATCTGTCTTCTGTCAAATACAGTTCTATTTACAATCAACTTGAATTCTTAACTGGAGGAAATTGTACGCACAAACAGGGTTCCATATGCAAGGCAGCGAGTAATAATAAACACAGTAAACACCAATAAAATAGAGACACAGAAGGAAAACATTATCAAATTAGAGACAGAGACACTTGTATGCACTCATCTGGAAAATTAGTGGAATACAAACTAACAAGCAACTGAGGTTCATGATAATAAGGGAAAATAAAGTGACAAAGCAGCTTAGATGAGAAATTAATACATACATACACACACATACATATATATATATATATATATATATATATATATATATAAATAAAAGTGAAGAACATCAGGTTCTCCATCAAGCAATACATCTGTCCTTTCTCCACCAGTTTAATTAGACATAATGTCTCTAAATCATCAAACTATCCTATAACAATGTGTAGCACCAGAGTTCAATATTTGTGACTATATTTCCTTATGAAGTGAGTTTTAGCCTCTTTAAGCTCCTTGTTTTGGCACCTTTTCTTTGGCAGCAGTTTTCATCATAAATCCACTGTTCACAACCTGCCCAGCACCAAACAGCAGACAGACACAGGTGGAGTTAGTTGTTGGAACATCTAGCAGCTAAAGAGCCAGGTATTTTTCTGAGGAGTTGGTGGAGACCAGAAACAAGTGTTTGTTTGCTTCTTGGTTGCCCAGAATAATCAATGTGAGATCCCTTTAGTGCAGATTCATCACCATATCCACCCTGTTTATCTGCAGCTGTTGTATCCAGGTCACTCATCCTTCCTCTTCCTGTTTCTGTGTCTCTTTCTGCAGACCTCAGGCCTCTTCCCGACGTGGCGATGACCGGTAACTGCACCCGTGAGTGCACCGAGTTTGGCCACTCTGACTCCTGCTGGATGCCCGGCCAGCCCTCCCCCAACCGCAAGGTTTCCAAGAATGCCCCGAAGCTCTCCACCTTCGTGCCTTACCAGGAGATGGACGGGCAGGAGCAGCTGATGGCCAACGGCAGCCCCAAGCCCCTGATGACGGAGGAGCGTGGGACAGGTGGTGGCGGCAGTGCCTCCAAAGTGGCCAACATGCGATTCATGACACCCTACAGCAGTGCCTACACCGGGGGCGGAGACTCGTCTGTGAAAGACTGTGGGCTGGAGGAGATCCCGCTGAGCCAGGCGGTGGAGTACCACTCGGCCACCACCCCAACCGGCCAGACCTCCAAGAGGGAGATCTACCTGTGAGGGCGCAGCTCTCCACCTTAAAACGCCCCGACCACCTCCCTACGCACCTGTTTATTCCCCGTCGCTGCTCGCCACCACCCGTCCCACCTCCTCACTGCCGCCCCCTGTGCCTATTACTCGCTGTGCCGCAGCACCGACTCCCCTTCTTCCTTTTTATAACTGCATCCACTGTACAAGGCTTTAGACCCCCGCCCACCTTGCCCACTGCCACCACCGCCACCCACCTCTAGAAACCAATCAAATGTAAAATAGAATTAATTAAAATCAATTGAAGAAAACACGCGGCTCCTGCAGCTGTGGAAGGAATGTAAACTACACCACATCGTTGTGATAATTTAATGGGAAACTATTTAGCTACTCACGTATTTGAGTTGGATTTTTGTGCGTTGCTTTAGGCTATGTTGCTGTGTTGGAACACAAAAAGAAAAAACACCTTCGGGGGAGAAGGAAAGAACTTCTTGTAAATCCTACTTAGGTATACTGTGTAATGCTATCTATCCTGATCTTTTTTTTGGGGATTTGGATTTCTTTAATTTTCTTTGTTTTCCTCTGTCGACTCCGGAGTCTCCGGGAAATACATTTCTGGGCCAAGTTGCATCAAATCAACCGGGCTCATTTTTATCAGGAACAGCTCGTCGTCAGCATTAAGACGTTTGCAGAAACGCAGCTTTTTTTCCCGTCGTCGGAGTTGTTGTTGAGAACTTTTTCAGTTCTGTTCATTTTTTTGCCGTGAAGTCTTTTTTCAGTGTACAGAGCTGTAAATACTACAAACAGTGACAGAGGAAGCTGCTGTGGCTGTAAGGTGTGGATCCGTGGCTGTCGTGCTGTCTGCAGATCTTCATGTAACTTCTGGTTGATGGACTGAAAACCTTCGCATGTACAGAGAAACGACGCCGCGGCGTTTTACCGTCACACTGCAGGAACCTGGACTCTTGAGCATCACCGACGGTGCCGAGTTATAAACACAAGACTTTTTATTATTTTCTTTTTCTCTCCTCTACAACTTTACAACACGGTTGAATTTGGGTTCATGAGGGGACAAAATCATTCGAGGAGCACGAGGGCAGTTTATTCAGAACCAGACAGAAATCTGAGCTCTAAGTGTTTCAGAAAGTGGATCAGCCGAAGCTGAGAATCTAAGAACTGATTGTATCATTCACGCTGTTGTCAGTAGTATACCATAAAATGAAAACTCAACATGAACGTGTCACAGGTAAATTTAGTCACATAAAAAGTTACCTGAAAAAAGTCACGTAAAAACAGAAACATTTTAGTTTTTAAAATGGAAATTAATCATGGTTAAAGTATTTCTCCATAACCCTGTGTAGGCTGCATTGTTCATTATAGAACTGAAACTACTAGTCTATGAACAAAGAAATAAATAGGCAATTCTGAGTTATTATATCAAACAAAAATAACAATTTCTGTCTTCAATCTTTGCTGCTTTCCTCTGTTTAATATAATTATAAAATTTAGAACTTGGTGCTGTTGGTCTGAGAAAGAAAGACATTTAAAGGCCTGATCTTGGGCGTAAAGACTGATACTTAAAAATCTAAAATGATAAACTGATTTAAAATAATAAGCCGTAGTTCATTACATCCTGCATCAGTTTTCTTTGGGCCTTGCAGGTTGTTCAAGGTAAAAAGTTTGCCCTGACTGTGACGCTAGAAAACAAGTCAAGCTTGAATTGAATTCAAAGGGGTTCATCCTCTGGGGAGCAGGATCTGATGGGCAGTCCACCACACAGTTAATTTAATCAAAGTCTGTCCATTTGTTCTGGAGATACTGCACCTTATTGAGGACCATATCATCAGGGAGGTCATCAAAGTCTTCATCCTCTGGGGAACATGAATCTCTACAGCCAGTTTGATACCAGTCTGACTCACAGTTGTTAAGATATCTTACTAAAGAGTCTGACGGATGCATTAACATCACACTTATTTTTTAAAGGCTCATACAGCAGCTCATGTTTTAAAGCGCCAGTTGGCACAGTATCCACTGGGATTAACGACTGCCAAAATCTGCACACCACAAAGGATTTCAAAGCTTAAAGAACAAAAGACGAAGTTGTTTCTGAAACAGTCAAACAAGCACAGAGGAGCTGTATCTTTGCCAGTATTGACAGCTCAGTGACAACCAGTGCTCCTCTACACTTCGCTGCTGTGTTGGTTGGAGTGTGTTGTTTGTGGCGACTGTTTGTGGCAAACGTTTCCCTGCTGCGTAGTCGAGCTTGAAGGAAGATCTCTCGTCAGCGTCGCCTCTTGTTAGTTCCCTCCTCTTTACCTCCTCAGTGTGAGGCCGGGCCGTTCGGCGTTTAGCAGAAGTATTTATTAAACCTGTTGGCTGTGTGCAGCAGGGGGAGGTGGGCGCAGCTTCCTGTGGCGCCGCAGTCACACAGAAACGCAGGATTAATGACACCTGTACAGGCTTCAGTTCACTAACACCCCCTCCACTCAGCGCAGCAGTGAAACTCTAATTACGACCCGAGGCTCTGCACATTATTGGCGATAATTTGAACGAGTAAAAGCGAGCTGGTTTGGAAGTTCATTCATTCTGAGGCTCGTGTAAATGGCTGCTGAGGGTAATGTGAGATTTCACCTGTAGTGATGCACACCAGCTGAGACTGGATGGATGAAAGGAGAGGCACAGTGAGGGAGTACACTGCAAAAAATCTCCTTAACAAGTCATTTAGTCTCTTACTGAGTTCCAAAGTCTTGAAACAAAGCAGGAAATCAGCCGGTGTGGTGAGATTATTTCACCTGTTCCGACTACAAATCAGTTTTCACGTGTTTTCTTCAGTCAGCTGTAACACAAGTTAGTAAGAGAGTGTACATCTTATATCTGGAGCCCATGTGCAAAACCTGTTAAAGAGCTTAATCTTAAATACAAAACACACTATTAAATGTTAATATGTAATATCTGTGAAGTGCACACGTGCAGCAGCCAGCATATAGTATTCTAGTTATGTAACTTGGTATTTTGAGGGTTAAACTCTGGGGAGAGAGATTCAGGATTTTTCAGGAATTCATATTTGATGATTTTGCTCTGAAGAAGATTTCACACTGAAGCATGTCAGCGAATTTGTCAGTCCAGTAAAAAATTAAAGATGTAAAATGACTTATTTTACTATTTCATGACCACTGAAGCTTCGCCTCTTCAGTCAGTTTGTGGGAGAAACAATGCAGGGTTACATCTCTCTTCTTTAACTGTGTCCTGAAAACAGGATGAGGACTCTCAGACCACCTGCAGAGCCACATGTTTGATCCTAGTGTGAATCCATCTGTAGGCTTTCAGGGTATTAAATCAAAACTAGAACTCAGACTTAACCTCCTCTTGCTGGAGAAATCTGCCTCATTTTGTCTCAACCACTTTATTCATTCCTAGAAACTTTCAGAGACAAAGAAAGCTGCAGCGGGAACAAGTGGGATTATCTCACCCCTGTTGGCGGAGAAGTCTCGACGGCTGAATACGAGACTAAATGACTTGTCATTTGTTTTGTTGCAGCGTGTGTGATGTGAACATCCACCCTCCAGAATCACAGAGGGAACATCAAAGTGCCGCCGCTGGGCTGCGACGCTTTCGAAGTCTAAACAGGCAGCAAAACAGGGCCATCCACGGGTCAGGGAGGGGGTCGCACCATCTCGTTTTATTAGGCAAACAGTCGCCTTCTCTGGGTGTATCCGCCTGCTTCACTCCTCCGCTTCACTCTGCTGGTTTCTGTTGTTTTTGTGATGTGTGCTCGTCCTCTCCCCCTCAGATACTTAATTGGTTTTTATTGTGCATACATTTGTTTTTGATGTGTGGAATCTCGATGTTAATGCGATTCAAAACACAATCCTCCGCTCTCCTAAGGTGATTTGATTTATTGTTGACGAATCTGCCTGTTTAGAAACCACACACACACACACACACACAGTGTCACAGTACTCCCCTGCACATAAATCAACCATCATTCAACCAACGCTCAACCCTCCCAGTGACAGAGATTTAGAGTTCACGGGCGCCGCCGCAGTCCCTCGTGCTCCCCGTCTTCCTCTGGTGATTTAATGCCAGCGCTCAGAGCTCTGATTGATTATTTAGAGGCCCAACATGGAGGTCCACATCGACTCTCCTTCTTCCTTTTCCCTTCGCCACGCTTCACCGTTTCACCGTAAACAAGTCATCTTTTTTCCTCCCTTCTCCATGATGCATGCCCCGCCGCCGCCCGCCGCCTGTCCGCCCGCCCGGCTGGCTGCTGGACTCCCAGGCGGCCGGTGTGTTGTGCTGTGTAAGGTAAAGATAGAGGAGAGAGGCAGGAGGTGATGTAGCGTCAGTTTAACCTCAACTCTTTGGCACCAATTAACCCCAGAAGAAGAAAAGCAACCTCTGATGACCCTCAGTGACCTTTGTTGACCTCTGGCGTTGCTGTTGGCTTTACCTCGCAGTAAAACCTGAGACCAAGAGAGCAAGCACCAATAATTCTCTCTTGTGTGTGTGTGTGTGTGTGAGAGAGAGAGTTATTTTCCTTATTACAGGTAGGAACAGACATGGCAGGGATTTAGTGTTTCCTGTTAGGCAGTTAACATGAGGAAAACAGTACAATAAGCTGCACTAAACGGCCAAAAGTATGTGGACACACTTCCATATGTTGTCGTACACGTGACTGCGAATGTCCTGCTTTCACAGCCGTCATTTCTTCTGGTTTCAGTCACTTCACCAGATGTTGGAGTCCGGCCTCAGGGACTCGTTGCTGTTCAGACACAACACAAGTGAGAAACACTGATGGTGGATGTTAGGGTCTGGCTCACAGTCGACGAAGCTGAGGTCAGTTCTTCTGCACCAAACTGGGAAAACCACATCTTTATGGAGCTGGTTTTGTGCACAGAGGTGTTCTGGTGTTGAAACATTAAAGAGACAAACACAAACTCACAAGCACGATTGTCTAAAATATTTCTGTAAGATGGAGCATGAAGGCTTCTCTTCATTGGAACTACAATACAGCCTGGCACTAAAAGATCTTACCTGATTTAGAAAATATGAGCGAGCACACACATGATGACAATGATGATCATCTTTGATTGGACATATTGATATTGAAATATTGGTTGATCAGGGAGAGTAAAATGACTCTGAACACACCACACACCACAGGAGAATCTGACAAGATCATCTTTAGAGCCAGCAGATAATCACACCTTACTTTTAGTGTGTCCATATACTTTTGACCACATAGTGTTTTTATACAGCACTTTTCAATTTGTTAAAGTGAAACAAAATATGCTTTTAAAACAGATGCAATGAAAATACAACCTCGCAGCATCATTGTGGATGTTTTTCCAGAACAGTTCCTTCCCTTTAAGTAATCAGATTACACAACTTTAATGTAAAATCACAGTTTTTCTTTAACAACCAGCGTCTTGTTGATTCTTGGACGAGCTAATTGGTAAAATACATGTAATTCTCCTGTGAATCTACACTTTCAAAACATATTTACAGTTACAAACCAAGCCTGTGACTGTGTCTATACAGTTATATACACAACATGTACACAACACTACACCTGTCTATCCACACAGAGATGGCCTTTTTTGATCTCCAGGCTTCTGTCAGACTTCCTGCTCCCTGGAGGAACACCTGAACCCCCCAGTACACCCCCACCTCCCAATCCCTCACCACCACCTACCCATCAACCCTCAGGAGAGCTGCTGTCACACACACTGACAGCCTGTGTGTGTGTGTGTGTGTGGTGTGTGTGTGTGTGTAGGTGATCAGCAGGTGTCTCTGCATGCAGAGTATCCACCTCCCATTCCTGCTGCCTTCACACTCCCTTTCAAATCCACTTTAGTGACAGAAAAAATATATATATATGTGTGTGTGTATGTGTTTCTGACACTGCCCAAGTTTCGACTGTTGCTTATAAATATTCCAGTGAGAAAACAGTTGATAAAAATATTCAGCTGGACCTGAGGGATAGAAGAAATAAGACAGGAATGTAATGACTCATCTTTTCATGGAGCTTCAGTCAGATGCTGCTCTTCCTCTCAATTAATCGTCTGGTGCAGTGGAGTAGATTTCTGATGCTGCATAAAAAGCTCCTCTTGTTTCTGATTTATCCTCAAATATTAAAATACTTGAAGGGAAAAGATATCGATCAGAAATCATGATGTAGTATTCGCCGGGATTCAGAGGAGAGTTTATCTCTGATCCATCCACACAAGAATCTATAGGTTTTTCTATTTCCCTTCTCTAAAAACAGAGGACTGACGTGCACCACTCACTCAACGTACACGAACGTAAAGTGCACTAGTTTTCTTTTATAGCACTTAAATACATAAAACTCTTGTGAAATGCTTTGGTTTATTTTCTCCAGAGCTCAGTGGTTTACTACTGACAGGCAGTATTGTTTCTGAAATCCACTGCTGTACGTACAGAAAACACAGACTGCGTCTCAAAGTGTTTATTTTAACTGTGATCTGTTTTCTGATTCTTGAAGCTGCACTGATAGAACACGTGACTTTGAATTATCACCAACTCTTTTCGCCTCTTTTAGCTTTTAGCTCTTTTCTTAGTTTTAGTTTTGCTAACATGTCGACTGTAACAACTTTACAAAGTGATCATTTGTCAGATGTTCACATTTTGTTATGCTGCCCCCAAGTGGCCAAAAAAATCTATTAATGCAGCTTTAAGGAAGAATATTTTTCATTTGTTCACTCCATCTGTTCAAAGTTACAAAAGTTTCCTTGTTGCTGTAACTTTTTGTGAGTCTTTTTTTAGGTTAAAGTTGTATTGAGTTGTTATAATAATGGCTGGGTCACTGACTTCAAGGAAGAAAAATAATAAGTCCATTCAAATTGGCATCAAACCTTTTAAGTGGACTGGAGAAGTAAACAAGCAGCAGCCAATAACCAAACCTCGACTTTATTTAATCAGTTTTGAAGAAGCACAGTTTGAGACGCAGCCTGTATTTCCTACTTTTAAACCTTTGATTTATTTTTACAGAAACAACTCTGATCCAGTTGTGAAACTCTTCTGGTCTCTTTATGAATCATGTAGTTGTAGCTGTGAGTTCAGCCGTGTGGTGGAATCTGCTCCTAAATGACAGTAAAACATGAATGTTTTTGGTTTCTGAGTCTGTGCAGTTTTACAAAAGCTTCACTTTGTTCAAACACACGACAGGATTTATTTTTACTCAACATTTTCCCCTCGACTCCTCTCCTCAGTCTGACTCTGTCAGTGATGTTATGAGTCTGTCAGTAACATTATGACTCAGTGAATTCATCTTTTCTCTCTTCCCTCTGTCCACTAATATTTAGTCTGGAACAAGTTTGTGCCTCTTGTGTAATCCTTGTTTTTATATTTGGGATGTTTGCACTGATGATGTTTAAGTCACAGAAACAAGAAGCTTCTTTGTCAAAATTAAATCAGAAACTATGAGGTATCAGCTGCTCCTGCTGTACTTTAAAGACGTGTCCATAACCTCTGCAGACCACAGAATCTCTTTCTCATTCTACAGTCGAGTTGAACATTGAAGCTCGTTTTTCTGCCTTTTCAGAGAACTACAAGTTCTACTTATTAGTCGTTTTCAAACAGCTAAAAATGACTTCATGACTTCAAACAGATGCCGGCACTTCAGTCATACAGAGCTTTCTTCATCAGGCACTGGAGGAGTGTTCTGTCCTTGGAAATATTACACTGGCGACTTCATTCTGTCACTAATAGTTATTAAGTTTCAGAAGAAGTCGAGAATATTTCTCCAATAAAAATATAACAAGTGTAAGGAAATAGCAAATATTTAATTTTAAGACAACTAAAAATAATCCTGAAACGGCTAAATTCAACCTCAATAAAGTTGTTTGACAGGAGAGAGATTTAAAACAAGACTGAGCTGAGATATGCTCACTTTACACTGGGTCCTACATTTCCCATAATGACTTGACACAGCTCCTTCAGAGCCACAGAAGACGTTACACAACTCTTTGCACAGGCTGAGTAAAATTCCCTGTGACTAGTTAATTGACTTGGACGAGTAAAAACAGCGGAGTGCACCTTTAATAAAACATGAAGCTCCGCCAACCTCGACTGCTTTCATGGTGCGGCACCGTCTTCTAACTAATTTATATTTTTGAAGTCGAGTGCCAAGCGCATGTCTCTTTGCAGTTGTGCTCCAAACTTGGAAACACCTGAAGCATGTCAGGTGATTTCCTTTGATTTGATTTTAGTCTGTGACTTAAGTTTGACCAGTGCAAAAGTCTTAAGGTGTAAAAACCGACTGACGACATGAGAGCGGCGGACTTGTTCCTACATGAAATCATGTGATAAAGTTTGGAGTGGTTTGCTGTTTTTTGGTTGTGTATTATACTGAGGCTGGAGTCTCTGAAAACGAGGCTCCGGCTGAGCATGAAACAAGCCAACTTTATAAATATTATACATTTTTGTTGTTGTCGCAGTTGTTTTATCAATGTTATGGAATCAACACTGCTATAGACATGCTGTATGAATATAAGTGGTCGTTGCTGTTTTTTACCAGACGCGGCGGTGTAAATGATGTTTTTCTGAGCAGGCAAACTGGACTCCGTGTTTTCTGATTTCTTTACTCCATCGTGACCGAAAAACTAATTTCACGCAGGATTGGACACAAGTCCAACAGTCAAGTATGACTTTTGTTATCAACCCAAAAACCCATTCAGGTCTCTCTGCTGATGCTAATGTTGTTTTTAGGATACTTGTCTCATGATCACAACTTATCTCAATCACAAGATGATGGTTAGATTTCCCAGGATAGGAAGCAGTCTGTCTTAAAAATAACATGTGCACCACATACACTAAATTCTTAACCCCAAAAAAGTTGTACGCAAATCTGTTTGTACTACAGCAGCATATTTCCTGACATAGATAGTCCATTCGAGCCGTTGCAGATGTGGTTTTTACAGGCAAAACAGAAGAGGAAGAAAAAAAGAGAATTGTCTTAGAATAAGAATCTTAAAAAACATATTAGAACCACAGCTACATAAGTTTGTAAATCATTACAATTAAAATTTAGGAGATAATTGTTTGAAATCTTGAATCCTGAAAAGATAATAGTGGTTTTTTTTTCTTTTTAAATAAAAGCTCCACACAAACAGAGGGTTTATGGAGTTCCAAAACTCCCTGAATATATCTCATTATCTTGTGTGCACAGTCTGTAATCATCACATAAGTTTGAGATAATGACGTTAAACGAAACTGTTATCGTTGAACACCAAAATTATCAGCACCACAAATCAACAGTTAACCTGAAAAAGGAAAGTATAAGAAAGTCATTGTCACAAAGAAAGCTTGTTGTTGTTATTGATGACTTAGATAACTAAAAGTAGGTAAAGACACACTTTTGTTTTCTCAGAAAGTTAGAAAATACATTTCCTTATCGTAAAACTAACATTTATGATCTTGGGATAATTTTGCACTGATCGTGGAGATAACAGACCTATGGAAAAAAACAAAACAAACAAACAAATAAAAAACATTGTGACCTTGGTGGCTCCGAGCTTCCATACATCTAGTGATGGAGTGGAGAACTTTAATTTTATTTTAATTACAAGAAGAAAACAGCAGGACAGAGCTGCCAAATCACTTTTGTCTTTACAGGAAGTCCATGTTTGTAGCCTAATTGTTGGTTGGTTATATTTATATAGGAACAATGCTAGTGATGCCTTGTTTTTTGTACAGTTTTATGTACATGCAAGTGTAGGTTTTTAAAAAATGAAGATGAAAAAATATATATATTCAAACAACGTGAAGGAAATCTGACCCTGAACCTGTAGGATTATATTGTACCGTAGGCTCTATTAAATGTAGGAGTGATGAGTGAGACTCAGAGCGGAGGATGGCAGCGTCTCTCCTCCAATCATCCACCGGCTTTACCGCTTTCCTTTCTGTTCTCCCATGTCTGTCCAGGCTGAGTCCGAAGACAAACTGTACATTTATCTTGTTGATTTGTTTCATTGTTTTTTGGTCTTTTGATTTTCTTGGAGGAAGCTGGGGTGACGTGTTTGTTTGAGCCTCATCTGTTCTCTTTTGATCGGCATCCGCATGTTTGAATTTTAAAAAAATGTTGTCTTTTATTTTTGCTGAGCAAATCAAAGAAATGATATCTTGTAATTACTCCTTCCTTATAGCTTTACAATAAAATACATTCAGTCAAAGGAAGATGATGGCTGTCACTCTGTTTGTGTTTGTGTTGCAGGTGTGAGTCTGGAGTGTGACCACGTGGAGAGTTCAAGTTTTCAGGTTATCACTCACCTAGCTCGCTTCTGTCTTCGGCTAACTTCACTTTTTACCTTAGATTTCACTAGTTCTGCTCAAACATCATCGTCTGTTTGCTGATTTTCCATCTGCCATGTTGCTACTCATGTATCGGGCTGATTTTTGGCAGGACCACAACAGCCCGGCCAGGCCATGACTAACTGAGCCTCAGAGTCGCACCATCGGTCGGGCAGCTGTTGGACTTTTCCCTTTGGCTGTCACTCCGTCAAAATGATTTCAAGCAAACAGTTTCTATTGCGTCATGAAGAAATGTGACTTGTTTTCATTTGCCTTCTCCACTCCGGTGTCAGGTGTTTGCACAGTTCTACCTTCTCAGAATGACCTGCCGCAGGAACAAGCAGAGCCAAAGCAGAAACGTATCGGTGTTATGGCGAGTTAGCTCCAGCTGACACCCATGTACGATCCAGACATACACTGGGTTTTTACCTGATCTTGTTTGTCTGAGAAATTAAGAATCATGTTGGGCATGAGGGTCTCAGCAGGCCGGCAGAACTCTGCAAACACCAGACACCAGAGCTGAGATTATTGGAGCAGGCCATGGCTGTAATACGTCTGTGGAGGTGGAAAAAAAATCTCACTCCCTGATGACGCGATAGAAATGGTTGCTGGACTTTTCCAGTGGTGTAAGACTGTCAGAGAGATCGAGTCAAACCAATAATTTAATGTCCATTACAGTGGACGTCAAATCTAATGAACTTCAATGGACTAATTTAAAGATCTTGAGTCAAACATATGTTGGTCTCAACCTTTAAAAAGCCTGACATGTTTAACTTTCAGGCTATAGTCCTAACTGGATCACCTCAGGTCACTAAACCTCCCAGAGAACTGACTTGAGGACATGACCTCTGTTTTTACTGGAGAAAAAAGCTGTTTTGTGATTCAGACTCAACAGTTTTTATCAAGACAGCCCCCCTCCCGCGTCCCTTTCTCTGCCCAAAATATCTCCGGCTGTGGGCTCGCAGTGACTTACGGTCTTTTCGGCAGCGCTCTCCTGATGTTCCTAAGGAGCTGTAAACGCCTCGCCCCGACTTCTTCGCCGTTATTGGATTCCACTTCAGGAAATTGACTCGTGAATCCTCAAGTTGCAGTGTGTCGTGCCCTAAAGCGAGACACCACCCAATCACATTTCAATAAAAACAAACCCTGCATGCAGCAGCTGTGTATGAGGAATATCAAACGCACTCGGAGGAAGGCGCTTATGACACTGTGCTTATAGCGCTGTTGCATCGCATTACAGCAGTAAATTGAAATTCGGAGAGAAATGATTAAATTCATTGCCACAGAATATTTCTGGGAACAACAAAAAGAAAATATTATCAGAGCTTGTTTTGAAGAGGATGACACAGTTGCAGCAGGTTGCTTTTCTCTGCCTTCTTTTCCCCAAAGGTTTCATCACTTTACCCTATTTCTCGTCTTCTGGTTTTTTATTTAGGCTGTTTGTCTTCTCCTTCCTCCTTCTCTCCTCTCCTCTTCCCCTTCCTGCACTTTCTCTCTGGCATTTTAACTCCTCCTTTGTTTTCTTCTTCCCTTTCTCCTTATTTCCTTACACTCATCTCCTTTCATTTTCCCTTTCTCTGCTGCCTCCTTTGGTCTTTTTACTCTTCTTCCTTTCCTTCCTTCCTTTATTCATCCCTTCCTTCTGTCTTCTTTCCTGTATTTTTTCCTTCCTTGCCACCTGTGGTCTTCCTCTCCTCTTTTACTCACCTCCTTTCTTCATGACCTGTTTTTTCTCCTTTATCTTTTTGTTTTTTTTCATCTTCACATCTTAATTTCTTTCACCTCCTTTCCTCAGTTTGTTTCCTTCCTCTCTTAATCTCTCCTTCATCCCACCCCTGTGCTTCTTCTTTCCTTCTCTCCATCTCTTCTCCAACTATCATTCCCTTCCTCCCTCTCCTCGTCTTATCTCTCGTTCCTCTCCGCCTCAGTTGCCTTTCCTTCCTCCTCCTTTCTTTCTCATGCCCATTTTCCTTCTCATCTCCTTCTCTCCCCTTTCTCTCCTTCTTTATTGTCTTTTATCTTCTGCATTCCTTCCTTTCCTTCTTTCACCATCTTCTCTCCTCCTTTTCCTCTTCTCTGTCATTCTCACTTTCTTTCACCTTAACTCCTCCTTCACTGACTCATCATTTGCTCCATCACCTCCTCATCCTTTCTTCCTTTCCCGTGATTTTCATTATCTTTTCTATTTTGTTTCTGTCATCCTTCCTTTCTTTCTTCCTATAGCCCCTCCTCTCTTCCTACACGTCTTCCCTTGCTCGCCTGCTCCCTCTCGTCGTCTCTCCTTACATTCTTGCTTTTGTCTTTCTTCCGTCTTCTTCACTCTCCCTCCTTTACTCATTTTCCTTCAGTCTTTCCTTACTCATTTTCTACCCTGTCCTCTTCCCCATCTCTCACCTATCCATTCCTCTTCTATCTCTCTCTTCTTTCTTCCCTCCTCTCTCCCTCCTCCACCTCTCTTTATGTGGTTATTGTGGAAGCAGGGATGTAAAGTGAACCTAAAACAGGAAGCAGATGATAATATAATCATGTAAGATGAAACTGTATTGATTCTTTGAGGGGAAATCAGGCCAGGGCAGCTGCGGAGAACAGGAGAGAAATTAGAGTCCAAGAACTGAGTGAATGGGGAGAAATCAAATATGAAGAAGTAGGAATTTCAAGGTGATGAGGGCACGTAAAGATGAATGTATGAACGATGGACAGAGAAAAACTCACAGTATCAGTACAGAGGATCGTGCTTGGTATCTTTGGGAGAGCTGGGAGAATTTAAAGTTCTAAGATTTCTGTTTTAAAATGTACTGTGGCCACAAAAAATCCAAAAATTTTGCTTCCATGGGAGTCGGACTTTCTTCCCTGTGCTCGAGAGCTGAGATCTCTGCCTCCGACAGTCTCTTTCAGCCTGCTTCACACTCCAGCCTGAGTTGTGGATGAAGAGGAAGACGAGGAGGAGGGAGGAGGAGGAGGGTGGTGTTATGTGGTCGGGAAATAAATTTTTGGCAGAGAGAGAAAGAGATAGGGAGCCGGGGGGACAGAGAGAGTTTTGTGTAATTGGTATTAGGCAGACTGTCAGGCAGGCGCCGGTGGGAGGTGATGTATGGATGGAGGAGAAGTGAAAGAAGTGAACAGATAGTGAGGAAGAGGAAGCAGACTGAGCTCTGCTGCTGCTGCTGCTTCCAACACAAGAGGCTGTAATGACTCTAATGAGGAAGTGATGATGCAATATGAGGCTTCACCAAAGAGGAAAATAACAGTTCAAGTAAAAGAAATATGTCACAAAACCAACCAACCCTGTCTCCCAAGACTTGTGTTGATATACCACTAATTTATAGCAGGGAAACAATGCAGCCAGTATTTGGATTTTTGCTCCACCTGTCAACATATTTAATTTGTTTTCCTGCATTATCCACGCCTGGCAGCTTAAACATGATTTTTAAATTGTCTTTATGGCATGAGTATGAGTTTTTAACCCTCACAGCACGTGGGTAAGGTCAGGGAAAGATGGTGGTCTGCGGTAAATGTCGAAGGAGTCCACGCACTGGAGTCCAGTGTTTTCCAGCGAATGTTCATGTGTGGCGAGTCTGTTCTGTTTGGTTTAGGAGAAGGATGGTGAAACATACACTGAACACACCTACTTCTCCAGACAATGACCTGCACCACGCATCGGCTCACTCAGACATTATGAGGACTTTACACCAGGGAGCTGGCAGGGTGAACTCCAGTCCAACTGATTCGGACATTTGCGTTCTTGCAGCTCCTCCAGCTACTGTCCAGAAATGTTCAGGTTTGCCGTGCATGTGTGAAAGCAGCTGTATTTACCCAAAACAAGCTTTGTTTGGTGTTTTCCTAGCCTTAAGCGGTTTCATCAGTAATCTTAATATGAAGATTTCTTATGCATTTAAACCAGTTTTGATTGAGCTTTCTGGTCCAGTTGGTAGTTTTGGCGATAATAAATATGCAAAGATGCTAAATACTGGTAGATATGGCTGTAGATCATCTGTAGTCCAAGGCTTATCAGTTGTGTTTTCATTTTTTTAAGTCTTCACCCAAAAACACTGCTTTTAAAAGTGCTCAAAGAGTTCCAGTTGATTTTCAGCTATACTTTTGTTGTGCTTCCTCCAGAGGACACCGAACTGCATGGTCGAACATCTGAGCCGACCACTGCTCTTGCTCTCTAAAAGCATGTCCTTTCTTCCTTGTAAATGTTGTGTGTGTGTGTGTGTGTGTGTGTGTGAATTAAACCAGGACCTTATCAGAGCGCTCCCAGCCACAAGTGTTCCCATTGAAATGCAAGGCGTGATGTTTAATCATTATAAGCGCGATCTGCGGTGGCCGGGCTAATCTCCATTTTAACATTTCACACAGTGCCTCCAGTTATGTGCCTTTTTGCCTTCCTTCCTTCCGCTGAAATGACGAACAATAGCTCCTTTTTTCACAGCGGTGAAGTGGCGGTGGAGAGGAGGCAGAGCACCGGTCGGCGGCGTTAACAGCAGCTAACAAACTTGACCGCGGCAGGTTCATGCAAATTCTCAGTTAGAGGGAATAATGGCTGCTGCTGCTAAAACATGACCCTCACTTGAACCTGCTCCATCCTGCTGAGGAAGAGGAGATGCCGGAGTCACACTCAGAGCTGCTCACAGGGATGAAGATCACCCCCAGGCTCATTATGCATTACAAACTTCCATTTACATTAATACATTAATTATGGTTTTATGCAGTTTTCATGGGACGTAAAAAAAAAACATTCTCTGACTGGGAAGTCAGATGATTGGTCACCTGAGAAAATTGAGGCCGTGTTCATTCAAACCAAATGTTCTCCTGTTATTGAAATAGTGAGAGAATAAATTGTAAAAATACAGGTAAGCCCTTTAATGGTGTGTTTGTGATCTGATGCTTATGTGTCATTCATAAGCAGAATGGGTAGGCCAGTAAAAAGTTATGAGTTAAAGTGTGATGTTTTTCTGTCAAATTCATTATTTCAGATGGTTAACCCAATTTCTGGCCCTGTAGTCACACACTGTATGGATCAAAATATGTCCTTAATTTTAGGTTTTTACAGAAAGTTTTACAGATGTCTCTTTTACAATGGTGGCCTATAAGGAAAATGCTTTTTTGGCTACAGAAGATTTTTCGTTCTAGTACCACTGGGAAAAAATGGCTGCAAGGCTGAGCAACGACACCGTATTCATTTCTTAAAATACATCCATGATCCAGACCTTATCTGTGTCTATCCTGTGGATGTGTTATTACACCAATTAGAGGCGGTTGCTAGGCAGAACAGAATCCGCTGGCCAACTGGTGTCTTTTCTGCTGTTGTTGGCTTGCGTGTGTTGTCACTGGCTGCGTTGTATGTTGTCATCGGCCAGCGCAGAGAGGCGGAGAAACAAAACATTAAAACCAATGTTTGAGCCATTGCCTTGGCTTGTCAGTACTGTGAGAAACCTTAATTACGGAACGAGCCTGGATGTTAAAACAAGCTTTATTGCTACTTTTTTGCTGAACATGAGTGAGGCTGGATGCTGAGCGAACTACCTGCCGGCTAGTGTTAGCATTTGTGTCAGCGGTGAGTGTTAGCATTCGCCTTCTCTATAAATTACAACTTTTGACCTTATTTCCATCTTCAGTCATTTTTATGTCGCCTGGGTAAGAGTGTGTTTGTGTTTCCATGACTGAGGCACACGAGTTGTGGACTCCTAACATAGATAGGTGAAAACACAATAAGCTCTTGATAGTCTGTTTAAATCCCTGTTGTATTTGTTTACAGTCGCTTTACCCACATTTTGCATCGCTTTGTAAGTTTGTGTTCCATCCTGGTCATTTTAACTCAGTTTAGTGGTCTATCATCATTTTGTGTCTATCTGTGGTCATTTTGTATTATATTGCGTCTGTACCTGGCTGATTTACACCTGGATGTCAGCGTTAGCATTAACAGCGAGCGTTAACATTAGCTTTATTTTTCAGGGATGCCTTTGGAGCTTTTTTCTCTGGTCGTTTTTATTTGCATGGGTTAAAGTGTGTTTGTGTTTCTGTACCTATAGCGTCCCTGATATGAGCTGTGGAGGGTGGTAGCTGTTTAGTAGTTTGTTTGTCTGATTATCATGTCATTGTGATCAGTTTGTGTCTATTTGTGTTCTTATTGCATCGGCTACTTTACATCTATTTATGGTCAGTTTCTTTGTCTGTCTGCGATTGGTCCTACTGCGTCTCTGTAGTTCTGTGTCCATTTGTGATCATTTTACATTTCTTTGAGGTCATTTTTTGTTTTCTTTATGGCAGTTAAGCATATCATTGTGATTGTGTTACATCTAGGTTTTTTTGCCTGTTCTTTTTGTTTGTCTTTGTAGATTTGTGGCAGTAATCTGCCAATAGCCATTTATCAGTTGTATATATTAGTGATGAGAAATTTGTTTGTGGTGTCTTAATACTTGATTGAGCTCAGTTATATGTTAAATTTAAGCTTGAAAACAAAATGTTAACTCTGTGCTCCTTCGAAGTTCAAACATTTTAGTTACTTTGTTGTTGGTTCGTAAGGATGTGATGCTTTTTCTTGTCATAAGTGACAGTAAATAGCCCATTTTTCTGAAACACACACAATTTTTGGAGAACGTTCTGGTTAGTGATTAATATCTATTGGGGTGTGATGATACACTCAGCTCACAAGATGAAACACTACACAATATTGGGTTCATGAGATTGAGACGAGACAAGATTTTAATGCTATTTTAAAGAAAACTTCAATGATGAAATACATGACTGGAAAAATAGTCTTTTATTTGACTGAAAGTCAAAAACAATGCAGGTTTTCATTTCATTTTCATTTTCCTTTGTTTCTCTTTGATTTCCTCCAGGTGCCACCACTCCGTCCACAACATCGTCCACGATCAGAGACGTCGTCTATGACCACAGAGACCTTGTCAAAGATGAGAGAGACATTGTCCATAATCTCAGAGACACTGTCCGCGATCACTGAGACGTAGTCCACGATCGCAGAGAGACATCGTCCGAACCTTGGTATTTAATGAATTTAGTACTGACTGCAATAAGAACTGATTAATCGTGTTTATTAAATCTGAAAAAGTACTAACTGTAATCGCTCAGAGCTCAAGGTGACATTTTAAGATGTTTTGTTGTGCTTAATCAACAGTATTTACTATTTATCATATGACAAAGAAAACTATTAAATTCTCACCTCTCAAGCTTCTGTCTTTAAGCAAATATTTGCCATTCTTAGTTTTTTTTTTTTTTTAAAAGCATAGTTGTCAATGTTTTGTCTGTGGACAAAGTGTCTGTAGCTCTCCTCACCTTCTCACCAAACAATATCAAACACATCAGAACCAACAAACGCTGAATGTTCTGTCTTGGATTGTTATTGTTTGGGATCTGACAAAATGGGATTGAAAAATATTTTAACTTCAGTTTGACTGGACATGATCAGAAATTCTTAAATTTGTGTATGTGCAAGACACACTAGACTACACTGCACTGTTTTCATGAGGAATAGGTAGTAGTGTATTGATCATTTTCCTTTGTATGTTTCTCTTTGATTTCCTCCAGGTGTCACCATTTCATCCGCAATCACTAAAACATTGCCATAATCTCAGAGAGTCTTCGTACAATAAAGAAGTTCTTTGAGACCAAGACAGAACACTCCAGGTAATTCACAAACAGCTTTACATAAAATGTCCAACACAGAGCATTGACATTAAATTGTTTATGTTCAGTATTCACTATATCAAAAAATGTATAAAGATGTCATAGTAAAGTATGGCATCAAAACTGTCAACAAATGTCATAGTGCAGTAAGGTGTCAAAAAATGTCATATTATAGTAGGATGTCAAAAATGGCTAAAAGATGTCATAGGATTGTAAGGCATCAAAACCCATCAACAAATGTCATTGAATAATAAGGCGTCAAAAACTGTTAGAGAATGTCATATTATAGCGAGGTGTCAAAAGAGTGAAAAAAAAGTCATAGTAAGGTATTAGAAACAGTCACAAACTGTCCTAGCAAAGTAAGGCATCAAAAACAGTCCAAACTATGATAGTATGTGAGGTGTCAAAAACCGTCATCAAATTTCATATTATGGTAAGGCATCAAAACACATGAAAAAAAATACAGTAAAGCATGACATATGATGTGGAAAAAATGTCATAGTATGCTAAAACATGAAAAACCATCAAAAAATGACATACTATATTAAGGCATGAAAAAACATGAAAAAATGACATAGTATAAAGCATGAAAAACACCTAAAAAATG